>NC_057388.1:31389138-31404248 GCF_019320065.1 Cervus canadensis | reverse complement strand
ATGGGCTGCTTTTCTGGGTGCCTGATGACCTCAGCTAGCGATCAGAAGTTGTTTTGCAAAGTTTGCTCTGCGTTCAGTTATTCTTTTGATGAATTTGTAGGAGAGAAAGTGGTCTCCCCGTCCTACTCCTCTGCCATCTTGGCTCCTCCTCCTATTGTGCCCATCTTTGCATGAAATGTTCCCTTGGTATCTCTAATTTTCATGAAGAGTTCTCTAGTCTTTACCATTCTATTCTTTTCCTTTATTTCTTTGCATTGATCACTGAGGAGGACTTTCTTATCTCTCTTTGCTATTCTTTGGAACTCTGCATTCAAATAGGTATATCTTTCCTTTTCTCCTTTGCCTTTCACTCTCTTCTTTCCACAGCTATTTGTAAGGGCTTCTCAGACAACCACTCTGCTTTTTTGCATTTCTTTTTCTTGGGGATGGTCTTGATCACTGACTCCTGTACAAGGTCACAAACCTCTGTCCATAGTTCTTCAGGCACTCTGTCTATCAAATCTAATCCCTTGAATCTATTTCTCACTTCTCATAAGGGATTTGATTTAGGTCATACCTGAATAGTCTAGTGGTTTTCCCCACTTTCTTCAATTTAAGTCTGAATTTGGCAATAAGGAGTTCATGATCTGAGCCACAGTCAGCTCAGAGAAATTTGTATGCAGGTCAAGAAGCAATAGAACCGAACATGGAACAACAGATTGTTTCCAAATCGGAAAAGGAGTGTGTCAAGGCTGTATATTGTCACCCTGCTCATTTAACTTACATGCAGAGTACATCATGAGAAATAATGGACTGGATGAAGCACAAGCTGGAATCAAGATTTCTGGGAGAAATATCAGTAACCTCAGAGACACAGATGACACCACCCTTATGGCAGAAAGCAAAGAACTAAAGAGCCTCTTGATGAAAGTGAAAGAGGAGAGTGAAACAGTTGGCTGAAAACTCAACATTCAGAAAACGAAGATCATGGCATCTGGTCCCATCACTTCATGGCAAATAGATGGGGAAACAATGAAAACAGTGACAGCCTTTATTTTCTTCAGCTCCAAAATCACTGCAGTTGGTGCCTGCAGCCAAGAAATTAAAAGACACTTGCTCCTTGGAAGAAAAGCTATGACCAACCTAGACAGCATATTAAAAAGCAGAGACATTACTTTGTCAACAAAGGTCCATCTAGTCAAGGTTATTTTTTTTCCAGTAATCATGTATGGATGTGAGAGTTGGACTATAAAGTCTGCTGAGCACTGAAGAATTGATGCTTTTGAACTGTGATGTTGGAGAAGACTCTTGAGAGTCCCTTGGACTGCAAGGAGATCAAGGCAGTCAATCCTCAAGGATATCAGTCCTGAATATTCATTGAAAGAACTGATGCTGAAGCTGAAGTTCCAGTACTTTGACTACCTGATGGATGAACTGACTCACTGGAAAAGACCCTGATGCTGAGAAAGATTGAGGGCGGGAGGAGAGGGGGTTGACAGAGGATGAGATTGTTGGATGGAATCACCAACTCAATGGACCGAAGTTGAGTAAGCTCTGAGTTGGTGAAGGACAGGGAAGCCTGGCACTGCCGTCCATGGGGTCGCAAAGACTCCGATACGACTGAGTGACTGACCTGAACAGAATCAGTGTATAATCTCAGCTATCAAAACAACTTCATTAATCAGAAATGGAGTAAATTCTGGTTCCTTCCAATTCTGTACCATTCTCTTCTGTGTCTACCAGTTCCCTTTTTCTCCAATGCTCACTAGTTACATACAGACAAGACCCATGAGACCCAGGGAAAAGCTGATTTTTCTTCAAGTTTGTAATTCCAGGTATCACCAGCAGATGTCCCTATAACTAATGAGTTATCTTCACAGGAAGATGCACACTTAGACCATATTAAAATGTAAATCAAAGTTAAATAAAAGAGAATCACTGCTTTAATTAAAAGTAGCTCTGATAATGAACCTTGCCAGACCATACAGTCCACCCTCAGGAGTCAGAAAATGCACAATTGGTTAAGAGATGCAAAAGGTGTAGGAGACAGGCCAAGATATTTATTTCACTGTTATTTTTAAGATACAGTCATGACCTGTATAAGTACTATGCCAGCACAATGAAGTCTTGAATGAAGAGGAGGCTATTAATAAAGATTGTTTTCTTTTATTTCAAGACACCTACAATTGTCATTATTTTTACTTTCTCATACAGATTAAATCATTCAGTTTAGGGACAGGAAAAACAAACAGCCAACTTGCCAGAAATAAAACCAGAATCCCTAGGCCAATATGATGCCTAACCTGCTAATTTTTGTCCCATCTCCCCTTGAACCAGTGAAACCAACAATGTAGTCAATATTTTAACTAACTATAAAATGGGATAGGTGACGACTAAAGGAGACAGATGTGAAATACCTTCAATTGTGATATTTTTTACCAGCACTGGCTTGACTGCCTTGGAACCCATAAGGATGCCTGTAGTTCTCCAGTACAGTATATTTGTGCCTGATTTCAACATTACCTGTAAAGAGAACACAAGACACTTGGCTCAGATGAACCATGCTACTTCCAAGCATACCTATATCAAAGCTAATCCCCTATACACTTTTCAACACATTATAATGAAACACAATTACCTGGAACCCACAAATTTAAATCAACTACTTATTGAGACTTAAGCTTTGCTTAAATTCACATTTTGTAAAAAAAAAAAAAAAAAGGTTTGCCAAACCCAAAAATACAGTAAAAGGGGAGGAACAGAAAATTCTTCAAGCATGGAAGAAGATAAAATCATTTTCAAATCATTTGCATAAAGACTTGGTTTATATTTAAAAGACTCAATTTAGATTGTGAGAGGCACTCAGCCCAATTACATACTGATTGCTGTCATTATTCATAAGTAAGTCTCTGGGCTCTGAAAACAAAAAGGTAACAGAATGAGTTTGCTTCCTTTTAAAATTACTTAACAAACAACACTGCAACAGCAACAAAAGAAAAATAGGACTGTTCTTATAGAATAGCCTGATTTGACTCTATGGCTCCAGAATTTAAATGATACAATGTCTAATATTTGCTTCCTTTGCCACCAGAACATTTTTATCAAATTACTTTTCCAATCAATTTCATGCTGATTCAGTCAAGTAAACTAATGAAATTAAAAGACAGCTTACTCCTTGGAAGGAAATTTATGATCAACCTAGACAGCATATTAAAAAGCAGAGACATTACTTGGTCAACAAAGTTCTGTCTAGTCAAGGCTATGGTTTTTCCAATAGTCATGTATGGATGTGAGAGTTGGACTATGAAGAAAGCTGCACACAGAAGAATTGATGCTTTTGAATTGTGGTGTTGAAGGAGACTCTTGAGAGTCACTTGGACTGCAAGGAGATCCAACCAGTCCATCCTAAAGGAGATCAGTCCTGAGTGTTCAGTGGAAGGACTGATGTAGAAGCTGAAACTCCAATACTTTGGCCACCTGATGCGAAGAGCTTGCTCATTTGAAAAGACCCTGATGCTGGGAAAGATTGAGGGCAGGAGGAGAAGGGGACAAGAGAGGATGAGATGGTTGGGTGGCATCACCAACTCAATGGACATGGGTTTGGGTAGACTCCAGGAGTTGGTGATGGACAGGGAGGCCTGGCGTGCTCCAATTCATGGGGTTACAAAGAGTTGGACACGACTGAGCGACTGAACTGAACTGAAGGGTGCTTTGCTTTCTTATTTGCCACCCTTATTCTTCTATGGAGTCTGGCTGGCCGAAATCAAGCAGTATAAAATTAAAACATATCTTGACTACTTCACCCTGCCAGAGAGTCAGAAAAGCAGTACATTAAATACTTATCCTTTGTGTTAAGTTTTTGTAAGTGAAGAAAGCGTATTTGCTGCCAAGGGTTACTTGTACCTTCAAAGCCCAGAGGACTGAAAGCTTAGGTGAATGGATCTTAATTGGTACTAATATCCAGGCATACAGATAAAAAAAATTACTCTGAAAGGGTGCATTATATTAATCACTCAAGGATGAGGTATCTGCTACAACACAAAGGCAAGGATGGATGGTCACTTATTGAAACAGTGTTCAATCTACACTGCAGGCACCATGTTAGGCCCTCCCTATGTATACTCTCAGTGGACATGAGTTTGAGCAAACTCTGGGAGATGGTGAAGGACAGGGAAGCCTGGCGTGCTGCAGTCCATGAGGTCATAAAGAGTCAGACATGACTGAGCGACTGAATAACAAATGTATCCTCTCATTTAACTCTGCAAAATTGGTCCTGTTTCTCATATGAACTATAAGAGTCAAAGAAACAAGGTCAAGTGTCTAAAGAATAAAGAAATACAACTACTATAAACCAGAGCAGCTGTTGTTATTTAGTCACTATGTCTGATTTTTGTGACCCCAGGGACTGTAGGCTGCCAGGCTCCTCTGTCCATGAGATATCCCGGCAAGAATACTGGAGTGCTTTGCCATTTCCCTCTCCAGGGGACCTTCCCGACCCAGGAATCAAATTGGGGTATAGGACTTTACCATGTTATGTTCATTTCTGCTGTACAGTAAGTGAATCAGCTATATGTACACACATATTCCCTCTTTTTTGAATTCCTTCCCATTTAGATCACCACAGAGCATTTGGTAGCATTTCCTTGCTATACAGCAGGTTCTCATTAGTTGCCTATTTTATACCTGGTAGCGTATATATGTCAATCACAATCTCCCAATTCACCCCACTCCCTTTCCCCTCTCCGTGTCCAAACATTTGTTCTCTACATCTGTGTCTCTATTTATTCCTTGTGAAAAGGTTCATCTATACCATTTTTCTAGACTTTTGAAAATTGCTTCTTGGGGTGACTGCAGAGAAAGCTGGGTAAACAAAACTCAGTTCAGTTCCATTGCTCAGTCGTGTCTGACTCTTTGCAACACCATGGACTGCTGCAGGCCAGGCAGCAGGCCAGGCTTCCCTGTCCATCACCAACTCCGGAGCTTGCTCAAACTAATGTCCATCGAGTCAGTGATGCCATCCAACCATCTCATCCTCTTCATTCCCTTCTCCTCCTGCCTTCAACCTTTCCCAGCATTAGGATCTTTTCCAATGAGTCAGTTCTTCACATCAGGTGGCCAAAGTATTGGAGTTTCAGATTCAGCATCAGTCCTTCCAATGAATAATCAGGACTGATTTCCTTTAGGATGGACTGGTTGGATCTTCTTCCCTTGCAGTACAAGGGACTCTCAAGAGTCTTCTCCAACACCACAGTTCAAAAGAATCAGTTCTTCAGTGCTCAGCTTTCTTTACAGTCCAGCTCTCACATCCATATGTGACTACTGAAAAAACTATAGCTTTGACTAGATGGACCTTTATCAGCAAAGTAATGTCTCTGATTTTTAATATGCTGTCTAGGCCAGTCATAGCTTTTCTTCCAAGGAGCAAGCGCCTTTTAATTTCATGACTGCAGTCACCAACTGCAGTGATTTTGGAGTCGAAGAAAATAAAGTCTGTTACTGTTTCCATTGTTTTCCCATCTATTTGTCATGAAATGATGGGACCAGATGCCATGATCTTAGTTTTCTGAATGTTGAGTTTTCAGCCAACTTTTTCACTCTCCTCTTTCACTTTCATCAAGAGGCTCTTTAGTTCTTCTTCACTTTCTGCCATAAGGGTGGAGTCATCTGCATATCTGAGGTTACTGATATTTCTCCCAGAAATCTTGATTCCAGCTTTTGCTCTATCCAGCCCAGCGTTTTTCATGATGTACTCTGCATATAAGTTAAATAAGCAGGGTGACAATATAAAGCCCTGACATACTCCTTTCCCGATTTGGAACCAGTCTGTTGTTCCATGTATGGTTCTAACTGTTGCTTCTTTACCTGCATTCAGATTTCTCAAGAGGCAGGTCAGATGGTCTGATACTCCCATCTCTTGAAGAATTTTCCAGATGAGTGCAATTTTGCAGTAGTTTGAGCATTCTTTGGCATTGCCTTTCTTTGGGACTGGAATGAAAACTGACCTTTTCCAGTCCTGTGGCCACAGCTGAGTTTTCCAAATTTGTTGACATATTGAGTGCAGCACTTTCACAGCATCATCTTTTAGGATTTGAAATAGCTTAACTGGAATTCCATCACATCCATTGTTAGCTTTGTTTGTAGTGATGCTTCGAACTCAAGGATCCATCCAATGCCAGGAGTCACCGATTCTCTTTCATGAGATTACCACATCTGTAAACTTACATACCCAGAGGTTCTGTACATTAATTCTGAGTAGACTTCATTCCTGTTAATGCCTCCCTTGAAAAGCAGGAGAGTTGGAGTGTGATAGGAAAGAGCAGGGAGACAGAGCTAAGGAGAAAGGAAAAGGAAAAAAAATAATACTAGAAAGAGCCCAAGTCCATGAAACTTAGGGGCAACTTCTTCCCTAACTAGAAATTTCTAAATTAAAAGATAATTTTTTTATTTAAAATAAACTTTAAAAAATAAGCTTGAGAAAAGAAAGGAGAAGAATGGGGTTGGTGGGAGAGAAGAGCAGAGAGACTTACAGAATGAGAGCCCCATTCTCCATTGTCTGTGAGTTTTACCCACTTGTCCGCAGTGGTGTCCATCTCCTGGCACTGATCGTTCTGAATCTGTGGAGTAAACACAAGGGCCCAGTAAAGCTCAGTGAAAGGTGGTTTTAATTAGATGTGTCACTCACCACAGGACAGGCTACAAAAGCTTCTTTCAGTGTGTAGGAAACAATAGCCACGAGCAATTCTCAATAAGTAAACACACCAGATCTCTGGAGCCTGAGTGACAAATGCGTATGAGTGCGTAGTTCTAAGTGAAGCATCCTCATTATTGTAACAAAAAGACAAGCCAATTAAGAAGTCAGAAATTGGGTAAGCAGGAGTGTGGGAGGCAGAGGAGGAGAGGGCAGTTAACACTGAAAATTCACATAGAGGAGAAAAAGTCATTGCAAAAATGTAAAACCTTTGCAGGCCCAATAAGTTTATTCTTATAAGATTTAGGGCCATTTAAACTTTAAATTAATAAGTAAATTAAATATGCTTTGCTTTCAGGACTTAACCCCAGGACTTAACCCAAATGTGTATGTAAGTGGCTATAGCCAAAGTCAAAGACCCCAGTTGGTATTTGGGGACAAATGTTGATACTTTATAGCAAATTAATAAATACAGCTAATATTTTCAGCACCAAACATTTTGTGCTTTTCAGACAATTCTTCCAAAATACCTAGGGGTTGGAACATACCTCTCCAGGTCTCTCCTGGACCTCCTGACCACGTCTACACAGGACATATTTGATGTCTGTGTATTTTTTTTACAGTCTTGACTTCTCCTCGTAGGTCAGTCAGGAAAGAATCTGCCTGCAATGCAGGAGACCCGGGTTCAATCCCTGGGTCAGGAAGATCCCCTGGAGAAGGAAATGGCAATCCACTCCAGTATTCTTGCCTGGAGAATCCCTTGGACAGAGAAGCCTGGCAGGCTACAGTCCATGGGGTTGCAGAGAGTCAGTCATGACTTAGCAAGTGAGCACATAATAGTCAGCATCAGAGTAGGGGTCTAATAATATCTCACTGTCTATATTTCTTCCAAAATGACTATTTCTCTATTCTTTAAGTCATTTTTCCACTTCATTCATTCCCATGACTAACTTCACAAACAGCATTAATATCTTCTCCATAAGAGCTATTTCCTAAAGACTTAACTAACTAGAAAACAGATCCTTTTAACAGCCAAAACCAGAGAAAATCAGCTACTAAGGATATTTGCTTTAACTGAATTTATGTATCATATTTATATTATAAGCATAATGACAATCAATGCGAGTGTTAAGCCATTTTTAAACAGCTATAAACCCTGTATATACCTTTTTTAGTCCATGTTTGCATAAACTGAAAGCTTTTTTCTCAGCGGATATCATACATCTAGTGTTATTTTGACAGTCTACTAGCATTCTGAAGATCTGAGTTCTCTTGTTACTCACTCTAAAAGTAACCAGTAAAGGTATGACCTTGGTCCAATCACTTCTTCTGTCTAGGTTTGAGTTTTATCATTAAAAAAAGAAAAAAAGTATGTGTGGAGGGGAGAGCTGAATGAAACTCCCAGACTCCTAACATTAAATACTATACTGCTTTCAATCTGTAATGTTCACAGGTACATCTGCATCCTTTAATCTTCAGACATTCCCTTTCCATTAACTACTAGCAGGATGGACATAAGGCACTGACTCTCTGAGTCAATAAATTGCAACCTATGAAGCTGAAACATCAATAAAAGAGGAAGCATAAACTTACCATCCCGTTTCTATCCATAACCAGAAGAACAAAGGCATCACTGAGAGGAAGCAATGAAACTTCATGCCTTAAGAATACCTTTACTGACAACTCTCAAAGGACTTAATAGACAACACAACTAAATGTTTATTCAAACAATTATACAATTACCTTGCTTTTTACCTTTGTTTTAGTAATATTGCAAAAATATCCTATGGAATTTGGAGTTATTCACTCTGAGAAGTGTCTTGCAAACAAAATGTAACTTAAAAAGCCAATCTGTTTGAATATTGCTTAACATCTTAAACTCATCAAAGGATATTAAGAGTTAAGAGAGTCCTTAAAAGGTCTGGTCTACAATCCTCTTTACAAAAAGGAATGTTGAAAGCTGAAAAATTAGTTGTCCAATAACACACAACCAGCAACTGCAGAGTTGGGACATGAACCAGAATCTCTTGACTTTAAATCTTAGGCTCATACATTCATGGAAAATATTTCTTCCTAGCAAACTTTTGATTTAGAAATTTCCATTATCAAGAGCAATATAAATTTGCTTTAGCATTATCAGTACATTTATTCCTGAAATCTGGGCCACAGAAACATTTTACAAGATATTTTCCCAGTTACTTGCACAACAAACAAACTTTTTTTTTTTTTTTTTTTTGTTTTTGGAAGTCAATTGGAACAAATTTTTCTCAAGCATTTGAGTCACTGCCACAACAAATATTTGCACAATTAGGTACAGTTTACATAAAATAGCTAAATAATTTTTGTGGTAACAGCCTATTCTGTTAGACTATTATTTTATCCTATAGTTTGTAATTTTATTTAATCTCTTTTTTGTGGTAATAGCCTATTCTGTTAGACTATTATTTTATCCTATAGTCAGTCTGTAATGTTATTTAATCTCTTGCCAGAGACATCAACTACCTCATCCCTTAATTTCTTTATATTGTACAAAACTGGGACAATCAGCAAGATACAGTCACTTCTAGTTCTGAAATATTGCCCATGAATACACTTAAATAATTCAAATATTTAAAATTTAAAAGAGAAGAAAAAATCTTTTTAAATAAAAACTAAGATTGGTGAAAACATATTTTTAAACAAAGTAGCATCTATCACTATAAAAAATTAAATGAATCTCAGGAAATATATTCATCTCACAAAACGTCTCAACCAAATGGTCACCTAATGATCATATCCAAAAGGAAAACAACCCCAGTGTTATTTTACAAGGAGAGAACTCAGAGGTAAAGAAATAATTATTAACCAGAAAGTATTATAGAAAAAGTAAATATTTCTTATTGAAAGCTTCAGTTAACACAAAAAACCAATGCACACAATGAAATGGGAACAAATGATTAAGAGAAATTTTACATGAATGCCCTTTAAAAAGTGAATTCTAGAATATAAAAGGCCTTACGAAAAACTCAAAGAAGATGTTGTTGTCCACATACTGGTACTCAAAGAAGACATAACCTGACTTCTTGAGGTGCACAGCATAGATCAAGGATACTGTGCAGTCATCACGATTGGACTCTATGTAGTTTCCACGAGGGATCCAAGAAGAGCTGTGGAAACAAAGCCATTTCATGTTAGCATTCAGAAACCTCTTCTGTTCACAAGTTCTATAACTGAGATTTAAAAGCGGTTCTGTCGACAAAGCACGGCAGAGGAGTCTGAAGCACATGTGGACCCCAAAGGCCAACACCACTGCTTGAAAAAAGGTTCATGTCTGGTGGCACACAACTTCCTAAAATCATGGTACGATTATGCAACTAACGTGCTATGCAGCTGCTGCTTATCACCAAAATGTAATCACTAGATAGCTGATCACTAATTCTAGCAGTCTTTGATGGAATTACTCTCAAATAATATCTAAAGTTTGATTTACAAACACATATTGGCAGGGGTGTCCATTTATTATGAGAGGAGAAATCATTCTAGAAAAAGTCCATTTAAAGTGAATCTAAATATTTTTTAATGTTTATTTTGTATTGGGGTATAGCCAATGAACAATGCTGTGATAGTTTCAGGTGAGCAGCAAAGGGCCTCAGTTATACACATACACGTATCTATTCTCCCCCAAACTCTCCTTCCATCCAGGTCGCCACACAACACTGAGCAGAAAAAAGAGCGAGAGAGAGAACGTGGGATCTAAAAAACAAACCACAAAGGGACTTATAGATACAGAGAACAGACTAGTTTTCTGTGGTTGCTAGGGAGGGGGGAGCAGAATAGATGAAGGGGATGAAGGGGTACCAACCTCCAGTTATGAATAAGTCATGAGGTTGTAAAAAACAAGATAAAGAATATGGTCAGTATTGTAATAACTTATTGTGGTGATCGTTTCATAATATATGCCACTGTCAAATCACTATGTAATGCTCCTGAAACTAGCATAATATCAATTTGCTATGCAACTGTTATATTTCAATTGTTTAAAAAAAAAAAAAAAGAGCACATGATCAACCAGATGGGAAAAAAATAATAAAGTGAACCTAAATAAAATGTAGATCACAGTGTCACGGTACATAGTAGGAGCAAAAGTCTGATTTGAAACTTTATTAAAAAATAAAAGATTAAGGAAATACACTATGAACAAAAGTTGGGTTGTAAATCTAACCATAAGCTAATTCTTAGATTAATCAACAGTGAGTCATGTGTCAACTTTGGGGCCAAAAATGTTTCCAACCAGACTGTACAACAGCACAACTCAATATCCTTCTCTATGAATTTAACTTTCCATTTGGATTATAAGAGTGAGATTTTTGGCAAATTCTTTTTACTAACCAAAAAAATAATAACAAAAGCCTGAGACTTCCACGTCTCAACATGATTAACTGGTATTGGACTTGCCCTTTTCTTTAACAATCTAGTAAACTAAACAAAACACACAAGCCATGCTCAGGCATTGACACTAGCCAGTGCAGGACTGAGATTCTTGACAGCAGGAAAATGCATGAGACAAAGTCCAAATTGACCCTGACCTCATTCATTCTTCAGGACACTTTCCAGACTCTGGCACTGGGAGATAGCTCCCAAGCAGAGCACAGTGGCCTCACGGAGTGGAGAAACAGGGATGAATGTTTGGGGGAAGCTGAAATAACCAGAATTTACAGGCATGAGAAGCAGAGAAAACAGGGGCTCCAGAAGTCCACATGGGGCTTCTCTGTAGGCCCAGGCTCGGGGCTGGAGTATGCAGGCCTAGCAGAGAACAATCACTGCAAAACTAAGTCAAAATCAGAGAGGTCACTTTTATGGGTATCTCAGGATCTCCAGGCCAGCCAGAGAGGAGAAAACTTAATAACCACACTGGACATTCATCTGAGACCCCAGAAGTGCCACATTTTAGGAATAAGGGCCATGCCCTAGGGTAGGTATCCACAAACTTTTTCATAAAAGGCCAAAGAGTCCATAATTGGGGCTTTATGAAGAATACGATCTTTCCTGCAGTACTCCATAGGCAATTACAGCTCAAAAGCAGCCATAGATAACACATAAATAAAGGAGTGCAGCTGTTTTCCAATAAAACATTATTTATAAAAACAGAGGGAGTAGGCCACAGTGTGCCCTAGAGTAAAGACCATGACCTAGAACTAAGTGTGAAACCAATACAGAGCCACCTTAAAAAAATTCTAAATACCAGACTTAACGAGACACTCTTCTGGTAAATATGCTGCCTCCCAGAACAAAATCCAACATCTTTTACACAAAAGAAAAAATAATCCACATTCTCCACATTGTAACACTCATGATGCCAAGATACATTAAAAATTTACTAGAAATGCAAAGAATTGGTAAAATGTGACCCTTAATTGACAAAAAAGAATCAAAAGAAACAGACAAGCATTTAAGACAGCTTTTAAAAATATAATCAAAAAGCATCAAGAGAAGAATACAGTAAGTGAAGGGATGAATGATCTCAACTATTTTAAGGGAAATAAGAACTATTTTAAAAACTAAATGGAAATTCTACAGCTGAAAATTACTATTTGTGAAATTTAAAATTCAATAGATGAGCTTAAGATCAAGTTTGAAATTGCAAAAGAAATAATGATAGAGCAATAGAAACTATGTAATCTGAAGTATAAGAGAAAAAATGGTGGGGAAAATGGAGTCTCAGTGACTGTGGACAATACCAAGTGTATGTTAGATACATGTAAATTACATGTATGTTAGATACATGTAAATTACATGTATGTTAGATACATGTAAATGGAGTTTACATAAATTTACATGTATGTTAGATACATGTAAATGGAGTTACAGAAGGAAAATAGGGAGAGAAGGGGGCAGAAAAGCATTATTGGTGAAAGAATAGCTTAAAAAATTTCCAAATTTAATAACAATATCAACCTATAAATCCAGGAAGCTCAGTCAACTTCAAGCAGAGTAAAAATACAAAGAAAACCAATGCTTTCTTTGAGTCATGTGTCAACTTTTGGGCCAAAAAAGTTTCCAACCAGACTGTATGACAACACAACTTAATATCCTTCTCTTCAAATTTAACTTTCTCTCTGGGTTATGAGAATGAGATTTTTGGCAAATTCTTTGTTTTTACTAACAAAATAATATAATAATAATAATAAAGGACTGAGACTTCCACATCTCAACATAACTAGCAAAGAAATAGAGAACACATGATTAGCAAAGACATAGAGAACTTATTATAAGTAGTCAGGGAAACAATGACACATTACATAGAAGGAAGCTAACCAAGCAAAATACAGCTAATTCTTTTTTTTTTCTTATCACAAACAAGGGAGACTTCAGAAGGTAATGGAACACCTTTAAAACATAGAAGGAGAAAAGTAAAAGTCCAGAGTCCTATGTCCAACAAAATATTCTTCAAAACTGAGGCTAAATAAAGATGTGTTTAGATTTCAAAAAGTTGAGAGAATTTATGAGCAGCAGACTTGCATGAAATTATAAAGAAAATTTTACAGATTAAAAAAATAATACTGAATAAACATTTAGAAAAATAGGAGAAAAGAGTATCAACAATCATAAATACATAATAAAAACATAAAGCTACATTTCTCTCAAATTTTTAAAAAATTAACTGATTCTTTGAAACACATTTCATTGTATTACAGGGTTTATGATGTGTTCCTAGACATATGGTAATAGCACCAGGATGAGGGTATAAAGGTAACTACATTGTTGTAAAGCTTTACATATTATATAAAAGTACAATAACAACACTAATTATACTTTAAGAATTGCAATTTGTAGCCTTTGCAAGATATATAAAGATGTCAAAAGACTAACCATTGATAAATTGTACTTTTTCAAATTTTAAACTTTTGGTCATTTAAGAACACCACTGAGAAAATGAGAAAGCAAAAGCTGCAGATACAAGAACTATTTCACACACATATATGTATATGTGCATGCATATGTGTATAGGTTAAATATTATATAGATTCATGACAAAACTTCATGTCAAGCATACACAAAGAACTACTACAGCTCAATAATAAACTGACCCAAAAACATAACAAATGGATAAATATTTGACACATACACACACACCCACAAACATATGGACTTTGAACATATGAATGGTGCTCAATACCTTTATAAAGAAGGAAATGCAAATAAAAACACACAGAAATACCATTTCTCATACACACACTAGAAAGACTAAAATAAACCAAGACTTGTGTACAATATTTTACAATGTAAATAACTAGAATTCAAATGTACTGCTAGAGTCTAATGCTACAATCATTTTGAAAATCTCTTTGACAATTTCTTACAAAGTTCAATACACATTTTCTATATGATCTAAGCAATTAAAAAGAAGTAAAGAGAAAGCAAGATTAGGTGGATAGAAGAAAGGAAGGAAGGAAAAAAGGAGAGGGAGGGAGGAAAGGAGACAAGCTTTAGCAGTAAAAGACTGAAATTTACACTGAGAAAATGATACTCAATACACTGAAAAATTTCTGCTTATCATTCGATTTCTTTAATGAATAAGCAATTCCAAGTAGGAAAAAAAGCCATATGAATATCTCCTGCTCACTAAAACAAAGATCTGAGGTCCTATAACATCCTGCTGGTACTCTCCTCTAAAGAACTCTTTAATTTAAAGAGTTTAAATTAAATTATATACACAAAAGGTTTTGCACATTATACAAAGGTACAGTGTTCCTGTGAAATCTTTCATAAGCTGAAATGGTATAAAGCAAAGAAGTAATTACCTTAGGACACAAATTAATTTACAAAATAAACTATGAGAAAGCAATGATCCCACAGATACAGTTCAAAGTTATGATGACCTGATGCTGAGATGCTGAATGTAGTTCCCAGAAAGAGCTTAGTGGGGCCACTCTCATGGCCCAGGGTGCACACTGCCTCTAGGGTAGCTCCATTTGCTGCAAAATCAATGCTAAACAGCATTTTTGCCTTTTGCAACCCACCCCCCCCACCCCTCACTTTTTTTTTGTAAAAGCAAAAATCCTCTTTGGATTTCTTTTGGTTAACAAAAACAGGTACTAATACAGGTCATTCATAAAAGTGAAATGATGTATTAAAATAAACTCTGGAAAAGCACGGGTTATCTGTATGTGCATGTATATACACATATATGTATTAATATATGTACATACATAATCAACATGGGTTTGAACTGCACCATTCACTGATACTCAGATGATTTTCACTAAATACATATTACAGTACTACTGGATCCATGGTTGGTTGAATCCACCAGTTGCTGAAGGGAGGATACAAAGGGCCAACTTAAAGTTCTAAGTGAATTTTAAACTCTAAGGAGGTAAGCACTCCCACCCCCATAATGCTTAAGGATCAACTGCATTCATATGTATGTACATTTATACACACATACATATAATTTTTTTTT
>NC_057388.1:30997600-31063352 GCF_019320065.1 Cervus canadensis | reverse complement strand
CTTGGGAAATTCAAAAAAACTGAAATCATTCCAGTCATCTTTTCTGACCACAGTGCAGTAAGATTAGATCTCAATTACAGGAAAAAAATTATTAAAAATTCAAACATATGGAGGCTAAATAACATGCTTCTGAATAACCAACAAATCATAGAAGAAATCAAAAAAGAAATCAAAATATGCATAGAAATGAATGAAAATGAAAACACAACAACACCAAACCTATGGGACACTGTAAAAGCAGTGCTAAGGGGAAGGTTCATAGCAATACAGGTTTACCTCAAGAAACAAGAAAAAAGTCAAATAAATAACCTAACTCTACACCTAAAGCAACTAGAGAAGGAAGAAATGAAGAACCCCAGGGTTAGTAGAAAGAAAGAAATCTTAAAAATTAGGGCAGAAATAAATGCAAAAGAAACTAAAGAGACCATAGCAAAAATCAACAAAGCTAAAAGCTGGTTTTTTGAAAAAAATAAACAAAATTGACAAACCATTAGCAAGACTCATTAAGAAACAAAGAGAGAAGAACCAAATTAACAAAATTAGAAATGAAAATGGAGAGATCACAACAGACAACACTGAAATACAAAGGATCATAAGAGACTACTACCAGCAGCTCTATGCCAATAAAATGGACAACTTGGAAGAAATGGACAAATTCTTAGAAAAGTATAACTTTCCAAAACTGAACCAGGAAGAAATAGAAGATCTTAACAGAGCCATCACAAGCAAGGAAATCGAAACTGTAATCAAAAATCTTCCAGCAAACAAAAGCCCAGGACCAGATGGCTTCACAGCTGAATTCTACCAAAAATTTAGAGAAGAGCTAACACCTACCTTACTCAAACTCTTCCAGAAAAATGCAGAAGAAGGTAAACTTCCAAACTCATTCTATGAGGCCACCATCACCCTAATTCCAAAACCAGACAAAGATGCCACAAAAAAAGAAAACTACAGGCCAATATCACTGATGAACATAGATGCAAAAATCCTTAAAAAATTCTAGCAAACAGAATCCAACAACATATTAAAAAAATCATACACCACGACCAAGTGGGCTTTATCCCAGGAATGCAAGGATTCTTCAATATCCGCAAATCAATCAATGTAATACACCACATTAACAAATTGAAAGATAAAAACCATATGATTATCTCAATAGATGCAGAGAAAGCCTTTGACAAAATTCAACACTCATTTATGATTAAAACTCTCCAAAAAGCAGGAATAGAAGGAACATACCTCAACATAATAAAAGCTATATATGACAAACCCACAGCAAGCATCACCCTCAATGGTGAAAAATTGAAAGCATTTCCCCTGAAATCAGGAACAAGACAAGGGTGCCCACTCTCACCACTACTATTCAACATAGTGTTGGAAGTTTTGCCCACAGCAATCAGAGAAGAAAAAGAAGTAAAAGGAATCCAGATAGGAAAAGAAGCGAAACTCTCACTGTTTGCAGATGACATGATCCTCTACATAGAAAACCCTAAAGATTCTACCAGAAAATTACTAGAGCTAATCAACAAATATAGTAAAGTTGCAGGATATAAAATTAACACGCAGAAATCCCTTGCATTCCTATACACTAACAATGAGAAAACAGAAAGAGAACTTAAGGAAACAATACCATTCACCATTGCAACAAAAAGAATAAAATATTTAGGAGTATATCTTCCTAAAGAAACAAAAGACCTATACATAGAAAACTATAAAACACTGATGAAAGAAATCAAAGAGGACACAAACAGATGGAGAAACATACCGTGTTCATGGATTGGAAGAATCAATATTGTCAAAATGGCTATATTACCCAAAGCAATCTATAGATTCAATGCAATCCCTATCAAGCTACCAACAGTATTTTTCACAGAACTAGAACAAATAATTTCACAATTTGTATGGAAATACAAAAAACCTCGAATAGCCAAAGTAATCTTGAGAAAGAAGAATGGAACTGGAGGAATCAACCTGCCTGACTTCAGACTCTACTACAAAGCCACAGTCATCAAGACAGTATGGTACTGGCACAAAGACAGAAATATAGATCAATGGAACAGAATAGAAAGTCCAGAGATAAATCCACGAACCTATGGACACCTTATCTTTGACAAAGGAGGCAAGGATATACAATGGAAAAAAGACAACCTCTTTAACAAGTGGTGCTGGGAAAACTGGTCAACCACTTGTAAAAGAATGAAACTAGAACACTTTCTAACACCATACACAAAAATAAACTCAAAATGGATTAAAGATCTAAATGTAAGACCAGAAACTATAAAACTCCTAGAGGAGAACATAGGCAAAACACTCTCCGACATAAATCACAGCAAGATCCTCTATGACCCACCTCCCAGAATATTGGAAATAAAAGCAAAACTAAACAAATGGGACCCTAATGAAACTTAAAAGCTTTTGCACTACAAAGGAAACTATAAGCAAGGTGAAAAGACAGCCCTCAGATTGGGAGAAAATAATAGCAAATGAAGAAACAGACAAAGGATTCATCTCAAAAATATACAAGCAACTCCTGCAGCTCAATTCCAGAAAAATAAATGACCCAATCAAAAAATGGGCCAAAGAACTAAACAGACATTTCTCCAAAGAAGACATACAGATGGCTAACAAACACATGAAAAGATGCTCAACATCACTCATTATCAGAGAAATGCAAATCAAAACCACAGTGAGGTACCATTACACGCCAGTCAGGATGGCTGCTCTCCAAAAGCCTACAAGCAATAAATGCTGGAGAGGGTGTGGAGAAAAGGGAACCCTCTTACACTGTTGGTGGGAATGAAAACTAGTACAGCCACTATGGAAAAAAGTTTGGAGATTCCTTAAAAAACTGGAAATAGAACTGCCATATGACCCAGCAATCCCACTTCTGGGCATACACACTGAGGAAACCAGATCTGAAAGAGATACGTGCACCCCAATGTTCATCACAGCACTGTTTATAATAGCCAGGACATGGAAGCAACCTAGATGCCCATCAGCAGATGAATGGACAAGGAAGCTGTGGTACACATACACCATGGAATATTACTCAGCCATTAAAAAGAATTCATTTGAATCAGTTCTAATGAGATGGATGAAACTGGAGCCCATTATACAGAGTGAAGTAAGCCAGAAAGATAAAGAACATTACAGCATACTAACACATATATATGGAATTTAGAAAGATGGTAACGATAACCCTATATGCAAAACAGAAAAGGAGACACAGATATACAGAACAGACTTTTGGACTCTGTGGGAGAAGGCGAGGGTGGGATGTTTCAAGAGAACAGCATCGAAACATGTATATTATCTAGGGTGAAACAGATCACCAGCCCAGGTTGGATGCATGAGACAAGTGCTCGGGCCTGGTGCACTGGGAAGACCCAGAGGGAGCAGGTGGAGAGGGAGATGGGAGGGGGGATCGGGATGGGGAATACATGTAAATCCATGGCTAATTCAAGTCAATGTATGACAAAAACCACTACAATATTGTAATTAGCCTCCAACTAATAAAAATAAATGAAGATTTTTTAAAAAATTTAAAAAAAAAACAGAAAGAAAATGAATGCTGATTCTAATTCTAACGTTTTAGAAAACATACCATGAGCATCACCACAATCCACCAGGAAATATCATCCCTCATTCACAGGAGAGGCCAGTGATTTTCTTCATCATTCTATACTCTTTTTCATTCACAAGCTCATTCAGATGGTCTTTTAAATATCAGTTCTATAACCTGGACAGAGATCTAGTTTCTGAAAGTGTATCAAGTTTGGGGTTGATATAGTTCAGGGAGAGTCTTGTTGTTTTACTGGACAACAGTTTGGTTTTAAGAAGTCAGACTGACAGTGCTCTCCCAACTATAATGTCACTGAAATAACAAATATAAATGACATACATATGAAATATATTTCTATATTATAAAATTATATAACAGTCTGCCCAGCAACTTCTCCCAGGGTGGACTCTCCCACCTGAGGATCACTTAGGTGCCTCCCACCACTGCACCCCCCCCCCTCAGGAAACAAACCCCACGCCCTTGTGATGGGATGCACTTATGATCGATCAGTCTAGACTACTGCCCAGAAACCACCTGGGGATCTTGTGAAAATGCACATTCTGACTCAGAGTCTGACAGCTCCCAGTTAACAGCTCCCGGGGTGGTACTAGTGCTACTGGTTTATCGACCACACTTTGAGTGTCCAGAAAAGGTCTAGACCAGCATTCTCTAACATGGGTTCCCTGAAACCTTTTAAATGGAAAACCAACAACAAATGTCCACAAACTGGAAAAGTTATCCCTAAACCCTTCCTCAAAATACACTGTTACAAATCTGAGGAAGTTTCATATCAGTAATTATCTCAAACAGGACTCTCTCCATGGCTCTCTGATGATTTAAAGTTTCAAACTTCTCAGACCAGAGGGTGACTCTCAAGACACTGTTTCGGCACTCTTAATACAATGTTTGCAATTTATTTCCTGACTGGGCCCTGGAGTTAGGTAGGTCTTCATGGAGTCCTTGGGATGATAGAAGAAACCAAGTTTAATCTTGTGTTTTAATTGCCAGAGTGTGACAACAGGTGCAGAACTTGCTCAAAAATACATGGGAATTGCTCTGAGCATGGAGTAAAAATCCAAATAATAAGATCCTACCAGAGACATAGAGCCCAGCCCAGGGAGTGGGGCACTTGGGGAACTGGGGGGCAGATGCCCTTTCAGGATAGGGCACATCTGATCAACTAGGAAAGAAAGAAAGGAAAAGAGGCAACGGGGAAGGTAGGGACCGCCTCTTTTCGGGTAACCTCTTTTGAAGCAAGGGCACAAGCTTAGGCAGCAAGCTACTCATTTAAATCCTAACCTCCAGTGTTCTTTGTTAAAGCTCTCTGTTCTGCTTAGCTTCAAGCGGAAGCTGCTTACCCCACTGCCTGCCTCTGGGTTTAGTTTCCTGACAGTCAGGGACAGCAGACAGAGCTTTGTGCCACGGGATTTGGGGGGCAAATCAAGCTAGCCGGAAATTTTGGCTCTGATGAATGACTTTCAGCAAGTTACTCATTTCCCTGAGCCTGTGCAATGAGGATAATACCCAGTATCTTTTGCCTGGGAGAGTTGAGGGGTTAGAAACATGATGTATGTAAAAGACCCAGCCAGGCACAAGGTATTTGCTGTTTGTTTTAGTATTACTACTGCAGAGTATTAAAGAATGGAGCTACTCTTCATGTTAGTATTCATACTGGCAAGCCCTGATGGGTATGGCTTAGCAGCCAGCAGCCACCTAGAGCCCAGTCTTGGAGTCTATAACTTTCCTTCCTTTTCCCACCTTTGTCAGGTAACTTGCATGGAAGTGGTGTGCTAGGGGTTGACACTCGGTAGAAGGAGGGGCTGTATGTAAGACCTTGGCGAGGACACAGTCACAGCGACGTGTCTGGGAGACAAGTGCCATATCATGCAAGTCTCAGCAAGTTCAAAGACCCAAACAAAGAGTGGAGCCTGGAACAGGACGTTCCATGAGGAGGAGACGTGTGCTTATGCCTATGCTAGGGGCAGGAGGGTGCCTCCATGGTGGGGGCCTTGCTCTTAGAAGGAGCAGCAGCTGGACCCAGCCCCAGAGCTTTTATGCTCTGTCACTTCCCTCTCACTTTCAAGTCATTGCCCAGGGTTGCCAAGACAGAGGGGGTAGTTATGAATCTAATCTGGGCTCAGGTCACATCTCTTGCTATTATTTTTTTCAATGAACCGACTTTGGGGAAGTTGTCTCTCTGAGCTTCATTGTGTTTTGTCAATCATGAAATTGGCATCCTTTATCTAACCTCCATCATGGTTCATGACTAGGATTGCCAGATAAGCAAATAATGCAGAACATGGTTCAATCTGAATTTTAAATAAGCAATAAATTCCTTTAGTGTCTAGGACATAGTTGAATTTGGTCACTGTGATGTGCGGTGCTTAGTCACTCAGTCGTGTCCAACTCTTTGCGACCCCATGAACTGTTTCTCACCAGGCCCCTCTATCCATGGGGATTCCCCAGGCAAGAATACTGGACTGGGTTGACATGCCCTTCTCCAGGGATTGTGTGGTATAATTGGTCCCAAACTAAAATAAATAAATAAATAAATAAATTGTTGGTTACCTGAAACTCAAATTTAACTGGGTGTCCAATATTTTACTGGACAACCCCATTCACAGCAACTAAATGTTTAAGAACATTTAGCCGAAAGAAGGTACAGACGTGACTGCGAGCAGGGGCTACTCTTTCCTGTGGTTTTTGTTGATTAATTTTGGCTATGCTGGGTCGTTGTTGCTTTTGCACGGGCTTTCTCTAGTTGTGGCAAGTGAAGGTTACTCTCTAGTTGCAGTGTGCAGGCTTCTCATTGCCGTGGCTTCTCTTGTTGTGGAGCACAGGCACTAGAGCAAGTGGGCTTCAGTAGTTTTTGCAAACAGGCTTAGTTGTTCCTCAGCCTGTGGAATCTTCCTGGACCAGGGATCAAACCTGTGTCCCTTGCATTGGCAGGTAGATTCTTAACCCCTGGACCACCAGGGAAGACAAGAGATGATTGAATTTCACTAATCTCGCCAATAATGATGGAGGTCACTAGTGGCATGTGCATGGATATTTTTATTCTTTATTTCTTAATGGCGGCAACATTGGTTTAAAATATTTCGTGTGTATAACACAATTCAATTTATGTATATAATGACAGGTGTACACCACCAAAAGTTTAGTTTCTGTCCAAAATACACTTGACCCTTTTCACCCATTTTTCACCTCTTCCTACCCCCTTTCCTCTTTGGCAACCACCAAGCTGTTCTCTGTATCTGTTCACTTTTGTTTTGTTTTTAGATTCCAAATATCAGTGAAATTAAATGGCATTTGTCTTCTCCTTCTGACTTACTTCATTTAGCATAATACCTTCCAGGTCTAGTAATGTCACAAATAGTAGGATTTCATATTTTTTTAATTGGTGTGTCTGTGAGCGTGTACCACACCTTCTTTATCCATTTTATCCACTGAAGGACACTTAGTTTGTGTCCATATCTTGGCTACTGTAAATCTACAATGAGCATAGGGGGACATACAGACACAGTGAACAGACTGGTGGATGCCAAGAGGGAGGAAGTTGGGGGAAGGGGAGAGTGGGAGGCTGGGATTAGCAACCTGCACTTGAGTCTTCCAACAAATGCCTTATACGCTACCTCTAAATGCCTTATTTTCCAAACTAGAAAATATAGAAGAACTGTATCATAATGAGACATTTCATTCATGTGTTTCTCATTCTGGAGCCTACAAACACTGATTACAGTGGCTGACTGTGGTATTTGTACCGTACTGACACTTTTCTTAACTCTGCAAACTTCTAAGATTTTTGAACGAAATTTTTGAGAATTATATGATAAAAATGTGTTCATGGAAAGCCACCCTTAGTGGAGGGGCAGAAAGGTTAAATTTTAAACAGTACACAGTAGGGGGCTGTAAAACCACTGGGTTCATTTTGGCAAGTTAAAATATACTTATGATATGGAGTAACTGAAATAGTTGCAGTTAGTATTTAGAATTCTAGAAAAAGAAGAAATTTATAACTTCTCCAGGTATGTCAAAGGAAGTATTGACAAGTTTCTGTATTTCTGCAGGAAAAAAAGAACTTTTTTTAAAATTTTTTAAAATACAGAATCTTGTATACTTTTTAATGAGAAATTTTTCATGATGAAATAACTTTATAATGATATGATGACAGAAAATTAAGGAATTTCTTAGGCTAATCAAGGTTCAGCATCGTTAGAAGGCCTCAGGGCTTTCCTAAGAATCCTTGCCCAGCTCTCATCCAAGTGGTTACTGGCAAGGGCAGAAACTTCTGAATCCTTTCAGACCTAGGCACAGTTGCATAGCCCATCTCCAGTTGGACTTTCTGGACTGAAAAGGAACCATGTAGTTTTGGAAGATGGCAGGCCTATCGCATCAAAGAACTTTGGTATTTGCTGCAACTGGTCTTGCTTGTAGCTCAAACAGTAAAGAATTTGTCTGCAATGAAGGAGACCTAGGTTCAGTCCCTGGGTTGGGGAGATCCTCTGGAGAAGGGCAGGGCAATTCACTCCAGTGTTCTGGTCTGGAGAACTCCATGGACAGAGGAGCCTGGCGATCCTATAGTCCGTTGGATTGCAAAGAGTCAGATATGACTGCGTGACTAATATTACTTGTTGTATGGGATATACTGAACACAAGATATTAGGCAAGAAAAATCACGGAATGACTCACTAACTGAAAAAGACTTTCAATCAACCCTGCTTACTGGTAGAGAGAATTCACATAATAATTCAGCTTAAGGAATATAGAATGATACACTTAACAGACTACAGAATTCTTCTAGGATTACTTTAATCCATTGGATTGAAATCATGAATTCTGACTCAGAGACTTTCTCTCCAATTAAAATGAGATTTAGAAAATTAAACTTTTAATTTTGAGATACTGTAGTTAACACCCAGTTGTAAGAAACAAAACAGAGAGATCCTGTATGTAATTACCTCCATTTTTCCTGATAGTAACATCTTATAAAAAACTATCATACAATGTAACATCCAGGGTATTAACAGTGATACAGTCAAGGTACAGAACAATTTTATCACCACAAGGACACCTCCTGTTACCCATTTATACAGCCACATCCAGGTCCCCTCGCACTCCTACCCCCTCCTTGACTTGTGACAGTCGCTACTCTCTTTTGCTTTCATCATTTTATCATTTCTGGAATGTTATGAAGATGGAAACAAACAGTCTGTAACTTTGGGGGACTGGCATCTTTGCAATCAGCACCCCCCAGATTGTTGCATATATTTACAGTTCATTCCTTTTTATTGCTGAGAGGTAGATCATGATAAGAATCTACCACTGTCCCTCAGTATCTCCAGGGGATTGGTTCTAGGACTCCCACAGACACCAAATTCGAGCATGCTTAAGTCCCTTATGTAAAATGGTGGAGTGCCTACATATAACCTACACACATCCTCTGCACACTTTATATCATCTCTAATGACTTATGATGCTTCAGTTCAGTTCAGTCTCTCAGTCGTGTCTGACCCTTTGCAATCCCATGAACCGCAGCACGCCAGGCCTCCCTGTCCATCACCAACTCCCGGAGTCCACCCAAACCCATGTCCATTGAGTCAGTGATGCCATCCAAACCAACTCATCCTCTGCCATCCCCTTCTCTTCCTGCCCTCAATCTTTCCCAGCATCAGGGTCTTTTCAAATGAGTCAGCCCTTCGCATCAGGTGGTCAAAGTATTGGAGTTTCAGCTTCAACATCAGTCCTTCCAATGAACACCCAGGACTGATCTCCTTTAGGACGGACTGGTTGGATCTCCTTGCAGTCCAAGGGACTCTCAAGAGTCTTCTCCAACATCACAGTTCAAAAGCATCAATTCTTTGGCACTCAGCTTTCTTTATAGTCCAACTCTCACATCCATACATGACCACTGGAAAAACCATAGCCTTGACTAGACAGACTTATGTTGACAGAGTAATGTCTCCGCTTTTTAATATGCTGTCTAGGTTGGTCATAACTTTCCTTCCAAGGAGTAAACTTATGATGCTGACTACAGTGTAAATGTTATGCAAATAGTTGTAACTACAATGTAAGTGCTCTGTAAATAGTTGCAGGTATGCAGTAAACTTGCTTTTGGAAATTTCTGGAATTTTCCCCCCAAATATTTTTGATCTACTGTTGGTTGAATTTGTAGATGTAGAACCCACAGATATGGAGGGCTGACTGTGACTGTACCTGAGTTTGTTTAACTCATACACATATGGCCATGCTGTGACTGTCAATAAAGGATCCTATTCACCCACTGAAGGACATCTAGGCTGTTTCTAGTTTTGGCTATTACAAATAAAGGTTATGCATGAATATTCACATACAAGTTTTGAGGTGGACAAAAGTTTATTTTCCTGGAATAAACACCAGGAGTGCAATTGCTGAGTTACATGGAAGTCGCATGTTTAGTTTTTAAAGAAACTGCTTGCAGAATAACTACATCATTTTATATTATCACCAGCAATCTATGAATGATCAAGTGTCTCTGCATCATGACATGGGTAGGATGGAAATGATCAGACTCAGAGAAGTTAAGTTACTTCCCCAAAGTCACAAGACTGGTTAATAGCACAGAGCCTAGAGGGAAACACAGCCCACCAAATTTTCTTCGTCAGAAACTATTTTTCCACAGAACACACTAAGTCAGTTACTAAATACTTAGTAAATGTACCAGTAACTTTCAAATCTGCCTTTAACATGAAAAAAAAGTTGGAATAAATTCTTATTATCAACAATTTCCTTGAGAAAATTTTTTGAAGGATAGTTGATTTACAATGTTGTGTTGGTTTCAGGGGTATAGCAAAATTGATTCAGTTCCACATATACGTATATATTCTTGTTCAGATTCTTTTCCATTATAGGTTATTATAAGATATTGAATATAGTTCCCTGTGCTATACAGTAGGTCCTTGTTATTTATCAATTTTATATATAGAAATGTGTATCTGTTAATCACAGACCCCTAATTTATCCCTCTCACCATCTTGTTAGGGGAAATATTTTAATGCATTGGACAAATGGTTCCTCAGTCATCTTTATTAAAAACCAAAGACAGTATCCAGGCTTAATATAGCAAATAAAATGAGGTTGATAATATGTCATAAATGATCATGTATCATATTATCCAGTTTAATTTTTTTTCCACTTTAATTTTAATATTACCTTTAAGTTAAATCACTTGAAGTGATAGAAGGATTATCAAGGGCAGACTTCAGAGGCAATCTGATTTATACATAAGGAACAGAGGCAAATAGGGCAATAGGAATTCTTGCTTCAGAATGTTCCTAAAATGGTAACCTAGTCAGAGAATTCTGTATCCAGATGCTACAGTGAAATTTTGTCAGGGGAAAATGAGGGGAAAGATGTGTCTAATTAAAAAGGAAAATAGCAATTAACAGACCAAGGAGAACTGGGTAGCCTCAAAAAACTAGCAGAGCTGAACGCTTAAGCAAGACAGCTCACAGGATGAGGCTGTGTCCCATCTTCAAGGGTTCTTTCCCTCATTGGAAGCAGTCTTTCTCTCTCTCTCTCCCTCTCTCTCTCTGGGTGCCTGTTAATTTACTAAAAGATGAATTAGTTCACATCTGTCTTGGAATTAGGGAGAAAACTTCTGTTTTGGGGTCAGTCATCAAATATGAAATGAATAGGGATAAATGCAAAGAGAACGTGTCCAATGATGACCAAGTTGGCCATGCAAACATGTTTCTTCTGCTCCATCACCATTAGTGGCCTTGGACAGGGAAAGCAGGATAGAGTTACTAGCTGTAGTGGATACCTGTTACTTTTTTGTTTGCCCTGCATCCTCTCCTTTTGGGATCTACAGGTCCATCCGTCTCTGATGAGGCTGTCTGTCAAGGATCCTACTTCCCTGCCCTAGGCTATCACTGGGACGGGTAAGCAACTAGTGCAGGGGAAGGCAGCGTGATTCAAGCAGATTCAGTCTAAATTCTGTGTTGAATATTGATAGCAAGAATGAAAAGAATATTTTTTTAAATGTATATAAATATGCATAACCGAATCACTTTGCTGTACAGAAGTAATTAACACAACACTGTAAATCAACTATACTTCAATCAAAAAAAAAAAGAGAGAGAATGAGTTAGAAGCTCTTTCTTTGGAGATGGTGAGGGGTAAGAGCCAAAACCTAAAAGCCTAGATTGATTATATTCTTTGCAGCCAAAGATGGAGAATCTCTATACAGTCAGCAAAAACAAGACTGGGAGCTGACTGTGGCTCAGATCATGAAATCCTTATTGCCAAATTCAGACTTAAATTGAAGAAGGTGGGGAAAATCACTAGACCATTCAGGTATGACCTAAATCAAATCCCTAATGATTATACAGTGTGAGAAATAGATTTAAGGGAGTAGATTTGATAGACAGAGTGTCTGATGAACTATGGACAGAGGTTCGTGACACTGTACAGGAGACAGGGATCAAGACCATCCCCAAGAAAAAGAAATGCAGAAAAAGCAAAATGGCTGTCTGAGGAGGCCTTACAAATAGCTGTGAAAAGAAGAGAAACCTAAAGCAAAGGAGAAAAGGAAAGATATACCCATTTGAATGCAGAGTTCCAAAGAATAGCAAGGAGAGATAAGAAAGCCTTCCTCAGCAATCAATGCAAAGAAATAGAGGAAACAGAGGAAAACGTTCACTCTCCTGTTTGACCACTTCCAATTTGCCCTGATTTGTGGACCTAACATTCCAGGTTCCTATGCAATATTGCTCTTTACAGCATCGGACCTTGCTTCTGTCACCAGTCACATCCACAGCTGGGTGTTGTTTTTGCTTTGGTTCCTTCCCTTCAATCTTTCTGGAGTTATTTCTCCTTTTTAAGAATCTTCTGAATAATCCTGTCATCTTAAATGTAGGGAGTCGATCTGGTAAGATCTTTCTATTGTTAGTTCTAATCCTGTTATCTTAAAATGTATATTATGGGAGTAGGTCTAGCAAGATCTTTACAACCTTGAGACACTCTTTTGATTTAGTGTAATAACCAATTAAAAAGTATATAGCTCCCTTGCTAAGACTAGTGAGTGGGGCCCTCTCCATCCCCTTTCTGATGTCTATGTCAGAAGCTTTCTCTGTCCTCTGTCACTTCAATAAAACTCTGCTACACAAAAGCTCTTGAGTGGTTAAGCCTGGTCCCTGGTCCTGAAGCTAAATCTTCTTCAGAGATCATGTTCACCATAAGCTATCACCAACTATCCACTAGTAGTGTTTTTTATTAATGTCATCTGCAGAGGTTAACGTATGCTCTTCTTTCTAGGCTTTCTCACTTAAAGTTGTGAAGGGTGTTGAAGCTACCCTTTTGAAGGAAAGGGAGGATGAAAGTTTGCTCTCACCAAATATAATTCCTTTATGTTCTGTTCTATAACTTGACCATGATGGCTGCTCAGAGTAGACCACTAACATGAACATTCTTCCCTGTTCTATTAGAATAAAATTTACGTCAAGGCTCTGTTGTTAACAGGTTCACTTTAGATCAAATGCCCTTGTTAAGCATTTTAAGGGCAATCATCAAGTTATGACTGCCCTTTGTAACACAGATGTGCATTTAGGATTAACTCTCTGTGTCCGTGGAAACAGGATATCTATATTCTTTCAGAAGCACCTTAGAAAAATGATCTGACTTTTATTTTTAAGCTTCCTTTCGAAATGAAAATTTGTTCCAACGTGGATTTTAAAGGTTCAGCAAAATTGTTCATGAATGACTTGTTTTACTCCATTTTTTCCAGCTTTATGGAGGTAAAATTGACAAAAAGTGTATACAGTTAGAGTGTACAGCCTGATAATTTAGTATACACTGTATATGATTACCACAATCAAGTTAATTAACACAACCATCACCTCACATAGTTATATTCATTTCTTTTTTTCCTTTTTCTTTTTTTTTTTCATTTTTTGCAGCGAGAGTACTTAAAATCTACTCTCTTAGCAAATTTCAAGTATATGTTACAATATTATTAATTATAACCCCCATGCTGTGAGATCCCCAGAACAAGTTCATCTCATAACTGAAAGCTTGACTAGTTTTAGAAGCATCCCTTCATGTTCTAGAAATTCCTATTAATTAAATATCTATCTCTGGTCTCAAGTGTTCCTTTCATACTCAGACTCCAAATTACCTGATTTTTTTCCTTAAAGAGATATAAGCTGTTTCTCTCCTTTCTTTGAACCTCGTTTTATTATCCTAAAATTTTTCTCTTCCCTATAAAAGATGAACTGCTATTGAAATTATATTCTCCTATGAATCAGACTGTTTACAATTGTGAGTTAAATAGATAACCAGTTTTAAATTTCATTCTCTTTTATCTTGTATTTCTAAAATTCAAAAAGAATTTGTGAGAAGAAAAAAATTGCAGATGATTATATTTAATAATCCACTTTTAATTTCAAAAATTGAGATATATAAGCTATATTAGTTGCAAAAATGATTGCATACATTGTTGAACTTTGCCATTTGACACTGGAATAGATTCTTAAATAAATGTGATTATGTTATACATCATTTTCATGTGCATTTCTCACTTTATTTTTTTTTTTTTGCTAATGACTTATTACTTGCTGTTTATTTTACACTTATTTTAAACTATGAAATGATGTTAGACAAAAAGCAAATTTGAGTGATTTTTTTAATTGAAGTTCCAAAAGGTTCGTAAAGCAGTCAAGACAACTCGCAACATCAATAACGCATTGATAGTGCCGTGGTGGTTCAAGAAGTTTTGCAAAGGAGATTAGAACTTTGAAGATGAGGAGTGTAGTGGCAGGCCATCGGAAGTTGACAACTACCAACTGAGAGCAATCATCGAAGCTGATCCTACACGAGAAGTTGCCAAGGAACTCAATGTGTACCATTCTATAATCATTCAGCATTTGAAGCAAACTGGAAAGGTGAAAAAGCTCGATAAGGGGGTGCCTCATGACCTGACCGCAAATCAAAAAAATCATTGTTTTGAAGTGTCGTCTTCTGTTATTCTACACAACAATAATGAACCATTTCTCAGTTGGACTGTGTCATATGTTGAAAAGTGGATTTTATATGACAGTCGGTGACAACTAGCTCAGTGGCTGAACCGAGAAGAAGCTCCAAAACACTTCCCAAAGCCAAATTTGCACCCAAAAAATGTCACAGTCACTGTTTGGTGGTCTGTTGCCTGTCTGATCCACTACAGCTTTCTGAATCCCAGCAAAACCATTATATCTGAGAAGTATGCTCAGCAAACTGATGATATGTACTGAAGACTACAGTGCCTGCAGCTGGCATTGGTCAACAGAAAGGACCCAATTCTCCACAACAACATCCAACCGCATGTCGCACAACCAACACTTCAAAAGTTGAATGAATTGGGCTACAAAGTTATGCCTCATCTGCCATATTCACCTGACCTCTTGCCGACCAACTACCACTTCTTCAAGCAATACAACTTCTTGAAGGCAGAATGCTTCCACAACCAGCAGGAGGCAGAAAATGCTTTCCAAGAGTCCATCGAATCCTGAAGCATGGATTTTTACACCATGGGAATAAACGAACTTATTTCTCATTGGCAAAAATGGGTTGATTGTATGGTTTCTATTTTGATTAATAAAGATGTATTTGAGTTGTGAAGTAATTAGCCTCCAACTAATAAAAATAAATGAAAAAAAGAGATGTATTTGAGCCTAATTAAAATGATTTAAAATTGATGGTCTGAAACCACAATTACTTTTGTATCAACTTAATAATTCACACACTATAAAACTTACCACCTTATTTATATTATACAATTCAGTGTTTAAAAAATATATTCACAGGGTTATGCAACCACCACCACTATCTAATTCTAGAACATTTTTATTACTCCAAAAAGAAATCCCATATCCACTACCAGTCTTTCACCTTTCCACTCATCACTCCCACCTCAGCTTCTAGTAATTACAAATTTACTTTCTGTCCCTATGGATTTGCTTATTCTATGAACGGAATATTTATGGAATCATGTAAATGTTATCTTAGGTAAGTGATCTTGTTTGCCCTGTTTCACCTACTATAATGTTTTCAAGGTTAATCCATGTTTTACCAGTACTTTGTACCTTTCTGTGGCTGAATAATATTCCATTGTATGGCTGAATAGTAGTCTCCTTATCCATTTCTCTGTTGATAGACTTTAAGGGTTGTTTCCACCTTTTGGCTATTGTGAATAATGCTACAATAAATATTTGTATATACATATTTGTTTAAGCTGTTGTTATTGTTAGTTGCTAAGTTGTGCTGGACTTTTTGCGATCTCATGGACTAGGCCAGGCTTCCTTGTCCTTCATTATCTTGCTCAAATTCATGTCTATTGAGTCAATGATGCTATCTAACCATCTCATCCTTTGCTGCCCTCTTCTTCTTTTGCCTTCAGTCTTTCCCAGCATTAGGGTCTTTTTTAATGAGTCAGCTCTTCACATCAGGTGGCCAAAGTATTGGAGCTTCAGCTTCAGCATCAGTCCTTCCAATAAATATCCAGGGTTGATTTCCTTTAGGATTGACTGCTTTGATCTCCTTGCAGTCCAAGGGACTCTCAAGAGTCTTTTCCAGCTCAATTCCTCAATTCAAAAGCATAAATTCTTTGGCACTCAGCCTTCTTTATGGTCCAAATCTCACATCCTTACAGGACTACTGGGAAAACCATAGCTTTGACTACATGGACCTTTATTGGCAAAGTGATGTCTCTGCTTTTTAATACACTGTCTAGGTTTGTCACAGCTTTCAAGAAGCAAGCGTCTTTTAATTTCATGGCTGCAATCACCATCTGTGGTGATTTTGGAACCCATGAAAATTAAATCTGTCACTGCTTCTACTTTTTTCCCATCTATTTGCCATGAAGTCATGAGACCAGAAGCTATGATCTTCATTTTTTGAATGTTGAGTTTTAAGCCAGCTTTTTCACTCTCTTCTTTCACTTTCATCAAGAGGCTCTTTAGTTCCTCTTTGCTTTCTGCCATTAGGGTGGTATCATTTGCATATCCAAGGCTGTTGATATTTCTCCGTGCAATCTTGATTTCAGCCTGTGATTCATTCAGCTCAGTATTTCACATGATGTAATCTGCATATAAGTTAAATAAGCAGGGTGACAATATACAGCCATGTCATACTCCTTTCCCAATTTTGAACCAGTCAGCTGTTCCATATAAAGTTCTACTATTGCTTCTTGACCCACATACAGGTTTCTCAGAAGACAGGTAAGGTGGCCTGCTATCCCATCTTTTGAAGAATTTTCCACAGTTTATTGTGACCCACACAGTCAAAGACTGAGTGCAGTCAATGAAGCAGAAATAAATGTTTTTCTGGAATTCCCTTGCTTTTTCTATGACCCAATGAATGTTGGCAATTTGATCTCTGGTTCTTATGCCTTTTCTAAAGCCAGCATACATCTGGAAATTCTTGGTTTGAGTACCTATTTGTTTGCGTGCCTATTTTCAATTCTTTGGGGAATATATTTGGAAAAGAAGTTGCTCCTAGAGGAAAACGTAGGCAAAACACTCTCCGACATAAATCACAGCAGGATCCTCTATGACCCACCTCCCAGAATATTGGAAATAAAAGCAAAAATAAACAAATGGGACCTAATGAAACTTAAAAGCTTTTGCACAACAAAGGAAACTATAAGCAAGGTGAAAAAACAGCCCTCAGATTGTGAGAAAATAATAGCAAATGAAGCAACAGACAAAGGATTAATCTCAAAAATATACAAGCAACTCCTGCAGCTCAATTCCAGAAAAATAAATGACCCAATCAAAAAAATGGGCCAAAGAACTAAACAGACATTTCTCCAAAGAAGACATACAGATGGCTAACAAACACATGAAAAGATGCTCAACATCACTCATTAATCAGAGAAATGCAAATCAAAACCACAATGAGGTACCATTACACGCCAGTCAGGATGGCTGCTATCCAAAAGTCTGCAAGCAATAAATGCTGGAGAGGGTGTGGAGAAAAGGGAACCCTCTTACACTGTTGGTGGGAATGCAAACTAGTACAGCCACTATGGAGAACAGTGTGGAAATTCCTTAAAAAACTGGAAATAGAACTGCCATATGACCCAGCAATCCCACTTCTGGGCATACACACTGAGGAAACCAGATCTGAAACAGACACGTGCACCCCAATGTTCATCGCAGCACTGTTTATAATAGCCAGGACATGGAAGCAACCTAGATGCCCATCAGCAGATGAATGGATAAGGAAGCTGTGGTACTTATACACCATGGAATATTACTCAGCCATTAAAAAGAATTCATTTGAACCAGTTCTAATGAGATGGATGAAACTGGAGCCCATTATACAGAGTGAAGTAAGCCAGAAAGATAAAGAACATTACAGCATACTAACACATATATATGGAATTTAGAAAGATGGTAACGACAACCCTATATGCAAAACAGAAAAAGAGACACAGATGTATAGAACAGACTTTTGGACTCTGTGGGAGAAGGCGAGGGTGGGATGTTTCGAGAGAACAGCACGTATATTATCTATGGTGAAACAGATCACCAGCCCAAGTGGAATGCATGAGACAAGTGCTCGGGCCTGGTGCACTGGGAAGACCCAGAGGAATCGGGTGGAGAGGGAGGTGGGAGGGGGGATCGGGATGGGGAACACATGTAACTCCATGGCTGATTCATGTCAATGTATGACAAAACCCACTGCAATGTTGTGAAGTAATTAACCTCCAACTAATGAAAATAAATTAAAATAAATAAATAAATAAAGAAAAAAAAATAGCATCCACACTAATAGATGGTAGGTGGTATCTCCTTGTACTTTTGATTAGCATTTACCTCATGATTAGTGACATTGTACATCTTTTCATGTGCTTGTTTGCCATTTCTATGTCTTATTTTGAAGTGTCTGTTCAAGTCCTTTGGCCATTTACTGATGCTTGAGTTTTTGTGGTTGAGTTTAAGAAATTTTCCATATGCTCTGGATATCATTTTCCTTATCAGATATATAATTTGCAAATATTTTCTCCCATTCCTTGGATTGCTATTTCCCTCTGTTGATAGATTCTATGAATAAAAAATTTTCCTAAAAAAAAAAAAGAAAGAAATTGCTGAGCTGTGTAGTAATTCTATGTTTAACATATTTAGGAATTGCCGAACTGCTTTCCAAAGTAGCTGCACTATACTACTCAGACATAAAAAAGAATGAAATAATGCCATTTGTAGCAACATGGAGGCAAGTTGAGATTACCATACTAAGTGAAGGAAATTAGAAAGAGAAAGACAAATACCACGTGATATCATTTTTTATATATGAAATACAAAATACAACACAATTGAGCCTATCTACAAAACAGAAACAGACTCATGGACATAGAAAACAGGCTTGTATTTGCCAAAGGAAAGAGGAGTAAGGGAGGGGTGGAACAGGAGGTTGCAGCTGGCAGATGTAAGCTATTATATATGGAATGGATAAACAACAAGGTTCTACTGTATAGCACAAAGAACTATATTCAATATCCTATGATAAGCCATAATAAAATATTTTAAAACTGTGTGTATGTGTGTATATGTGTGTGTGTGTGTGTGTGTGTGTGTGTGCGTATAACTGAATCACTGTGCTGTAAGGCAGAAATTAGTGCAGCATTGTAAATCAGTTAAAAATACTTCAATTAAAAAAAAGTAGCTGCCCTATTCTACACTTCCAGGAGCAATGTTCAAGGATTCTAATTTCTCCACATCTTTTCTAACCCTTGTTATTTTGCTTTTTTAAAAAAAAATAGTCATCTTAGTGGGCAAAAAGTGGTTTCTCATTGTAGCTTTGGTGTGTACTTCCCAAATGATTAATGAATTGAGCATCCTTTAATACACTTGTTGGCCATTTGTATATCTTCTTTGAACTAATGTCTTCTCAATCCCTCTGCTCATTTTTTAAATCGAACAGATAGTTTAAAAATTTTGTCTTGTTTTATGAGTTCTTTATATATTCAGGATACTAGACCCTTTAGATAGACAATTTTCAAATATTTTCTAATATTCTGTAGGTTGTATTTTCACTTTCTTGATTGTGTCTTTAGATGCAAAATTTTTTTAAATTTTGATGAAGTCCAATTTATGGGTTATTTTTTCCCTTTGTTGTTTGTGCTTTTGGTGTCATTTCAAAGAATGTGCTGCCAAACTAAAGTCTTTTAAAACGAAATGTCAGTAGAATCCTTCCTGTTTCCTCACTAGTACAAGCAGTATTCATGAACTAGTAAAGTACTAGCAGTACTTTAATGGATCTGCAAGTCTTTTATTTACATACTGTTATGAACTGATTCTATTCCCTAAAATTCATATGTTGAAACTCTAATCCCCTCTAGTCTAATAACTCTAATCTAATACAGAATGTGACTGTATTTAGAGACAGAAATTTTAAAGAGATAATTAAGTTAATGAGAGGCTATTAGGGTGGTCCCTAATTCAGTCTGACTAGTGTCCCTATAAGATTAGGACTCACAGACAGTAGGGATACAAATGCATAGAGAAATGGCCATGTGAGGACACAGCAAGAAGAAGCCATCTGCAAGCCAAGCAGAAGGGCCTCAGGAGAAACTGAACCTGCTGATGCCTTGATCTTGGACCACTAGCCACCAGAATTGTGAGAAAATTAATTTCTGTTGTTTAAGTCACCCAGTTTGTGGTATTTTGTTATGACAGTCCTACAAAACTAGTACACATGTAGTGGAACTTATATCCCAATTTACTTGGAGATCATTACAGTATTGGTAACATCAAGGGGCATATTTATTCTTTTCAATGCTAATGACCTTCTGCATCAGTTTGCTTCTTTTCGGCAAAAGATTTGAAAAATGACCAAAATTTCCCTTCTGTTTCAAAATTTTCCCTCTGGACTTTGGATATTTGAACCTTGACATATGACAGCTTCTGGTATCAAGGGTGACTTATGTAAGTTGGAACTAAGTCCAAGGAAGTATGCTTTGATTTTGTAAAATAACTTGAGATAAGTAAATAAGTTGAATTTGGGAAATCAACTGTAGCTAAAATGAATTTCCACATGGGTAGGTCTTCAAATTGCCTACTCAGACCTATTTGAGCTTTGTGGCCCTCTGGGGGAAAGAAGAGCAGGTTCACTAAAGTGAGCAGAGTTGTTAAGGAATAGTATCCATTTCAAAATGCCTAACTTGGTCAGGTTGTGTCTCAAATTAAAAAGTAACCATTGGGACTTCTCTGAAGGTCCAGCCTTCTGCACTTCCACTGCAGGGATTGAAGGTTTGATCCCTGGTCTGGGAAAACTGAGATCCCACATGCCACGTGGTGTGGCAAAAAAAAAAAAAAAAAATCCTTGAATGACTGCAATCAACCCAAGTTTTCAAAACATCACCTACCTGAGATTTGACAACTTGAACTATGTTTTGTTTTATTTTTATGAAAAACTAAGTATTATACAGTTATTCTAGTAATGACAGGCTAGATTATTCAGATCAACAGCCCTGTTGAAAATTTAAAATATTGTGTTAAAAAACAGATGAATGCCCAACCACAGGATTTGACCTTTGGTTCTGAAGCACCTTTGGTTCTCCTCCACAACAAGAAAAACAGGAAGCAAAATCTGATACTGCCTGAGGTACAAAATCTAAAGACATGTTCTTCATAGCAAACTGGCTCCTTACAAAGCTACCCCTTAAGGACAAAAATAATTGCATAATTAAACTAACACAAATATCTGGAGCCCAAATTTTCTTCCATTGAGTAACCCAAACACCTGAAGCTGTAAATTAAGTTTAAAGTAATCCCAAGTTAGCATATGTCTAAAGGCAACTGTCAAGAAGGCAAGTTAATTTCTGGATGGAGGAAGTCACCTCCATCCAAGACCTCAAGTTTTCCCTAAAAATAACCTGAGAATGATGAGTAGAACGTGATGAAAACAAAGTAAACAAGAAAATAAATCACCATAAAAGAAAATAAGCAAAACAACAGAAAGACCTCAGATACAGGATCTATTAGTACTAGGAAAGCAACGTTTTATACTGTTATCAGAAAATTTTACAAAGGAGCCTAAAGGTAACTTTAGGAGAAAGTATAAAGAGTGAACTAAAGTAAGTGAAAAGGAACAAATAAAAGTTTTAAAATAATTGCAGTAATCTCAAATAAAAATTCTATAGCTATGAACTGTGTATAAGATACTAAGAGACTTAATGCACTGGAAGACAGAGCAGAAGAAATTATCCAGAATGTGATTTAGAGAGAAAATAATGGAAACACAGAAGGAAAATTAAGAGACAAAGAGAGTGGAGAAAGAAGGTAGAATATAGGTGTAAGGAGTCCCAGAAGAAGAGTAGAGAGAATGGAAAAGAAATAACATTGACAAGGTAATAGCTGATAATTCCCCAGAAATGAAGAAATACAGTGATCTTTTGATTTAAGAATGAATCTCAAGGACTGCACAAAAATAGATTTCAAATACAAAATAGGGGGGCTTCCCTAGTGACTCAGTGGTAAAGAATCCGCCTGCCAATGCAGGAGACACGGGTTTGATCCCCAATCTGGGAAGATTCCACATGCCACGGGGCAACTAAGCCTGTGCGCCACAGATACTAACCTCTAGAGCCTGGGGGCCACAACTACTGAGCGCATGAGTCATAACTCATTGACTAGAGCGTGCTCAGCAATAAGGGAAGCCACTGCAACCAGAGAGTAACCTCTGCTTTCCACAACGAGAGAAAAGCCCATGCAGCAACAAAGACCCAGTACAGCAAAAAATAAATAAAATACCAAACCAGGAAAACTACAGAACACCAAACACATAGAATAAATAGAAAGGAAGACAGAGAGAGAAATTCATATATGGAGTAACCTCAAAGGAGTAATCACTGACATCATCAGCAAAAGTGGAAACTGAAAGTTGGTGGAATGCTAATGTTAGGTAGTTAGAATAGGAAAAAGGAGTCCAAAATGGCGTTGGCTAAAAGACAAAGAAAGGAAAAAGCCCATAAAAATGGAACAAAAGAAAATCCAAGGACTGGAGTGAGAACCTCAGGTGAAACAAACAGCCCTCCTGGCTAGCCCAGCTAGCCTTTTCCAGCTTCTTCGAGATCATCTGCATTCACTGCTCTGTAGCCTCCTTCCAACTTCAAGGCCAGCAGTTATATAATTCCACCACCTCTTCATCCATCTTCACATCTCCTTCTTTGACTCTGTCTCTGCCTGTTCCCCTCTTGTGAGTACATGAACCCAGGTGACGAATCCCAGAAACCCTACCTATCTCGGTTCAGTTCAGTTGCTCAGTCATGTATGACTCTGTGACCCCATGGATGGCAGCACACAGGCTTCCCTATCCATCACCAACTCCCAGAACTTGCTCAAACTTATGTTCATTGAGTTGGTGATGCCATCCAACCATCTCATCCTCTGTCGTCCCCTCCTCCTCCGCCTTCAATCTTTCCCAGCATCAGGGTCTTTTCCAATGAGTCAGTTATTCGCATCAGGTGGCCAAAGTATTGGAGTTTCAGCTTCAGCATCAGTCCTTCCAATGAATATTCAGGACTGATTTCCTTTAGGATGGACTGGTTGGATCTCCTTGCAGTCCAAGGGACTCTCAAGAGTCTCCTCCAAACATCACAGTTCAAAAGCATCAGTTCTTGGACTCTCAGCTTCTTTATAGTCCAACTCTCACAACCACACATGGCTACTGGAAAAACCATAGCCTTGACTAGACAGACCTATGTTGGTAAAGTAATGTCTCAGCTTTTTAATATGCTGTCTAGGTTGGTCATAACTTTTCTTCCAAGGAGTAAGCATCTTTTAATTTCATGGCTGTAGTCCCCATCTGCAGTGATTTTGGAGTCCAAAAAAATCAAGTCTGTCACTGTTTCCACTGTTTCCCCATCTATTTGCCATGAAGTGATGGGACCAGATGCCATGATCTTAGTTTTCTGAATGTTGAGTTTTAAGCCAACTTTTCCACTCTCCTCTTTCACTTTCATCAAGAGGTTCTTTAGTTCTTCTTCACTTTCTGCCATAAGGGTGGTGTCATCTGTATATCTGAGGTTATTGATATTTCTCTCAGCAATCTTGATTCCAGCTTGTGCTTCATCCAGCCCAGCATTTCGCATGATGTACTCTGCATATAAGTTAAATAAGCAGGGTGACAATATATAACCTTGATGTACTCCTTTTCTGATTTGGAACCAGTCTGTTGCTCTATGTCCATTTCTAACTGTTGCTTCTTGACCTGCGTACAGATTTCTCAGGAGGCAGGCCAGGTGGTCTGCTATTCCCATCTCTTTCAGAATTTTCCAGTTTGTGGTGATTCACACAGTCAAAGGCTTTGGCATAGTCAATAAAGCAGATGTTTTTCTGGAATTCTCTTGCTTTTTTGATGATCCAATGGATGTTGGTAATTTATCTCTGGTTCCTCTGCCTTTTCTAAATCCAGTTTGGTGCTCACTTCGGCAGCACAAAATTGGAACGATACAGAGAAGATTAGCATGGCCCCTGCACAAGGATGACACGCAAATTTATGAAGTGTTCCATATTTTTGCAATTCAAAATCTCAGTGAGGTACCATTACACGCCAGTAGAATGGCTGCTATCCAAAAGCCTACAAGCAATAAATTCTGGAGAGGGTGTGGAGAAAAGGGAACCCTCTTACACTGCTGGTGGGAATGCAAACTAGTACAGCCACTATGGAGAACAGTGTGGAGATTCCTTAAAAAACTGGAAATAGAACTGCCATATGACCCAGCAATCCCACTCCTGGGCATACACACTGAGGAAAGCAGAACTGAAAGAGACACGTGTACCCCAATGTTCATCGCAGCACTGTTTATAATAGTCAGGACATGGAAGCAACCTAGATGCCCATCAGCAGACGAATGGATAAGAAAGCTATGGTACATATACACAACGGAATGTTACTCAGCCATTACAAAGAATACATTTGAATCAGTTCTAATGAGGTGGATGAAACTGGAGCCCATTATACAGAGTGAAGTAAGCCAGAGAGATAAACACCAATACAGTATATGAACATATATGGAATTTAGAAAGATGGTAACAATAACCCTATATGCAAGACAGAAAAAGAGACACAGATGTATAGAACAGACTTTTGGACTCTATGGGAGAGGGTGAAGGTGGGATGATCTGAGAGAATAGCATTGAAACATTTATATTATCAAGTGTGAAACAGATCGCCAGTCCAGGTTGGATGCATGAGACAAGTGCTTGGGGCTGGTGCAGTGGGATGACCCAGAGGGATGGGATGGGGAGGGAAGTAGGAGGGGGGTTCAGGATGGGGAACACATGTAAATCCATGGATGAGTCATGTCAATGTATGGCAAAAACCACTACAATATTGTAAAGTAACTAGCCTCCAACTAATAGAACTAAAGGGAAAAAAAAATGCTCCAGCCCCGGGAGGAGCAGAGGAGGATGGGACAAGACTAACAAAATATTAGTAATTGATGAAGCTAGGTGATGGGTATGTAGATGATGGCTATGTTATTCTCTCTACTTTTGTATATGCTTAAAAGTTGTTCCATAATACAAATAAATAAATAGCATCTAAAAAAATATGTATGTTTCCTTACTCCTTAGCTTGTAAAGAGTGTATTACTTGGGCAAAGGCTATGTACAGATATACATAACCTAAAGCATAAATACTCAAGTATGGCCTATCTGGGATGGGCATTGTGTAAGTTAAGAAATTGTCTGGAAATAGAACAGCTTGCAAATTCAGCTCTGCCAGCGTGTGACTCACAGGCAAGCTACACTCTCATTTTTTATCTCAATCCAACATAAGGAAATGTGCCTTAGATAAACCTATTATATATCTCATAGAAGTATTATCTCTGATGATAATGACTAAGCAAAGCTTTGATAAACTTTAAAGTATCTTATTCTTTTAAACAAGAAAGTTGGCAGAGATTATTAGTAAGGTTTCCTCTACTATTAACATTTAATAATTCCAGAACAGTTTTTGAAGGACTCATGAATCCCTACCTTTTCTTTGTTGTTCATTCACTCAGCCGTGTCTGACTCTTTGCAACCCCTAGAACTACAACATGCCAGGCTTCCCTGTCCTTCACTATCTTCTGGAGTTTGCTCAAACTTGTGCCCATTGAGTCAGTGATGCCACCCAACCATCTCGTCCTCTGTCACCCCCTTCTACTTCTGCCCTCAATCTTTCCCAGCATCAGGGTCTTTTTCAATGAGTTGGCTCTTTGCATCAGGTGGCCAAAGTACTGGAGTTTCAGCTTCAGCATCAGTCCTTCAAATGAATATTCAGGATTGATTTCCTTTAGGATTGACTGGTTTGATCTCCTTGCTGTCCAAGAGACTCTCAAGAGTCTTCTCCAACACCACAGTTTGAAAGCATCAATTCTTTGGCGCTCAACCTTCTTTATGGTCCAACTCTCACATGTGTACATGACTACTGGAAAAACCATAGCTTTGACTAGATAGACCTTTGTGGGAAAAGTGATGTCTCTCATTTTCTTTAGAGAAATACTAATTCCATACTTGTTCATGGGATCCCCTATAGTCCCACAATGAGAAACAAAACTGTATGTCACCAAGGCTACTTTAAACATCAATTATTCTCCTTAAACCACAGAAGCCCGAGTCTGGCATAATTATTTTTAGCCTCGTGACTTCTACATGCCACTCTGATAGCCTGGCTCATGATTCAATACGAGACCTTCTAACTGCCTTGGATTCTTTCCAGTTTCCAGGCAGACTTGTGATTAGTTCATATCTTTGCCATGCCCTCACTTCCAACTCCCATCTGACTCTGCTCTTTCCTCAGTTGGGTGCCCCCTTACTTGACAAACTCCTGCTCAGATCCCTAATCTCAAGAACTGGCACTGTGGATTCTCTATCACTTTCATTTTTGCTATTCTTAGGATTCTTAAGATGAGATCTATAGATATCTAGGCCCTGAGATTCTGACATTTGCTGTGCATTCTATTTGCTTGGAGGGTAGGGAAGACAGTTTTGTGAGAGAGGCAGATTCCTGGGCCCCGCTGATCCCTCTGATTCAGAAAGTCTGGGAGGAAGTTTGGGAAATTTCATTTCATACAAATATCCTAGGTATTCAGATGAAAATCATAGCTCTTTCTTTGAGCAACACCAAGAGGGTTTACATGAATGAACTTCAGGGGATCTGGGAATCTCCAAAAGTTTTTACAATGTCATGTTTCTATGTGTATTTGTATTTCTCTGAGGGTAGGTTCATAAATTTCAAAAGATGATTTAAGGAGTCTGTGAGATTAAAAAAAAACAATTTTTAAAGTAATGCATTATCATGTTAGATATTCACCTTGAATATATATATATATTTGTCCTCAATGAAGAAAAGAAACCTTCCTCCTTTTTTGAGGAATAAAATATGGACTCAGGAATATCAACCTCCTTTTTATAAAGAAATCAGTTTTGATTAACGATAAACTATGAAATAGTCATGGTTAAAAAAAAAAAAAAGCATAGGAAGATATAAACAAGAAATAAGAAGAAAAATACCAACCCACAATCCAGAATTAATCAGTTAATGTTTCCTTATATTTTCTTTAAGGCATTATTGTGAAAGTCTAATATATGCATTTTACTGTATAAGGCATTCTTAGACATTAAAAAAATACAAACATTTTTAAATTGACTAAGGACTGTAGATGCACACACAAGATGCCGCACACTTTGTTTCAAGTTCTGGAAGGCCAGAGATTTAACGTGAAGTAGGTAGTATACATGTACGCTAATGGAAGAAAGGATGGCACCACACTCTCAACATGTCATGTTCATTTTAACAGGAAAAGTACAAAACTTGCAGCTAGAAAAATCTTGGTTCTGGTCCTTCCTCCATCACCTCCTACTTGTATAATTCTAGACAAGTCACTTAATATTTCTGGGCTTCTGATGACTGACCTCTTAGAAGGCACATAATCTTTTTGAAGACAGGACACAGTACTGCATGATATCCTGTCTATGTATATGTTTTTACATATATGTAGATATAGATATATACAAACATATATGTGTGTATGTAAACAATTATGTTTGTTAGGTCATTTGGAAAATGCAGGAAGAGTATAAAGAAATAAAAAGTAATCTGTATGATTATAATGCAGAGATAAAAGCTCTTATCCAGTATTTTTTTTTTCCCACACCTAAAAATTAAAGCATCATTGACTTTGGCCTGGCATTGTGCTAGAAAGGTGCAAAGTATGCCCAATAAAATGATATGTATCCTACATTCAATTTTTATTGAAGACGCAAACATCACTGCAAGGGATAGTATTAAGTTCTACAGGTTTGTATAAGTTAGGAAAAGACATAAAATACAGCACTTGTATTTATACAAGCAGAATGTCAAAAGTATTTTTTGTAGAAGCTACACAGTTGGCAGCCTACTATTATACCTTACAATATATGTGTTTCACCATCACATACAACGAAGAATGCTTCATGACTCCCACCTTCTATGGGCTGCCGTACACAGGAGACGGAAAACAGAACCAACGTGTTGGTTTGTACCTGGATTTAACATAACGCTGGGCAAGGACTAGTGCTTAACAAACATGTATTTGTATAGCGTTTCACCTCTTTAGCTAATCACATTATCAGCTTCTGTGGAACAAACAAACAAAGTGAATCTGGCACACACCAAAGCAGAGTCCAAGGTATTTAGAAGGCTAAAAGGAAAGCTACCGAAAGGGGCTACCAGTCGGAACAACTGCGTCAAGTTGCCCAGTCACAGTAACTGTCCCAGTTAGCCAACTTCAGTAGCACAGGGGTGAAACTATATGTGAGGATGGTTCACAAGGATTACAAAAAGGATGGGCAATGAAGAATTTGTGTGAGAAAACAGGTTGTGCAGTCAGCCTGGGTTGTTGGTAAAAAGGTGAGAAGAGAACAGGAAAGGGAGCACCAAGAAAGGGTTCCTACAGGAGTTTGCGTGTAAGAAGGAGCAGAGGGCAGACCCGTGAGATGGGGGACATCATCTTATTTCCTAAGGAATTCTCCAAGTTTGCTGTGGTAGACTGCAAATCTCTCTTTCTCTTTCACACACACACAAACTTACACATACACACACTTACACATACATACACACACACATATGTGTGCCATGACCGCTTCACTTTCCCATAGGATTTCCACCCATCAAGAGACAAGGTCACAGTGAGCCCTGCTTTGGGACAACCTGGAGGCTCACTGGAAATTTCTCAGAACTAAAACATAGGCAGGGATGAAGGAGCTCTGAGAGCAGCCATTTTATTTCCCAGGGAATGCCACGATCTACCTGGGGTTTCAATGATTAGCTCCAGACATATTTGTTAGCAGCACAAGTAGGTTTCTAGACCTTTCCAGAAGTGCCCTGACTATACCACCCTACCTCCTATCACATTCTTGGAATTACATGGCCCTGCAATAGAATCTTGAGGCTCTCCAAGGCAACCAGAGATCAAATTGCCAACATCCACTGGATCATCGAAAAAGCAAGAGTTCCAGGAAAACATCTATTTCTGCTTTTTGACTATGCCAAAGTCTTTGACTGTGTGGATCACAAAAAGCTGTGGAAGTGGAGGCCGATTCCGCGCCCGCCATGGCCGACAAAATGGATATGTCTCTGGACGACATCATTAAGCTGAACTGGAGCCAGCGAGGCGGCCGCGGCGGGGGCAGGGGCCGCGGCCGGGCCGGCTCCCAGGGTGGCCGCGGCGGCGGGGCCCAGGCCGCCGCGCGAGTGAACCGAGGCGGCGGACCCATTCGGAATCGGCCGGCTATCGCCCGCGGCGCGGCGGGCGGCGGCGGCAGGAACCGGCCGGCGCCCTACAGCAGGCCGAAACAACTTCCTGACAAATGGCAGCATGACCTTTTCGATAGCGGTTTTGGGGGTGGTGCCGGCGTGGAGACCGGTGGGAAACTGCTGGTGTCAAATCTGGATTTTGGAGTGTCCGACGCTGATATTCAGGAGCTCTTTGCTGAATTTGGAACTCTGAAGAAGGCGGCTGTGCACTACGACCGATCTGGCCGCAGTTTAGGAACAGCTGACGTGCACTTTGAGCGGAAGGCAGATGCACTAAAAGCTATGAAACAGTACAACGGCGTCCCTTTGGATGGCCGCCCCATGAACATTCAGCTCGTCACCTCACAGATTGACACGCAGCGGAGACCTGCACAGAGTGTAAACAGAGGTGGGATGACTAGAAACCGTGGTTCAGGAGGTTTCGGTGGCGGCGGCACCCGGAGAGGCACCCGTGGAGGCAGCCGGGGCAGAGGCAGAGGCACCGGCAGGAGTTCAAAGCAGCAGCTTTCCGCAGAAGAATTAGATGCCCAGCTGGATGCTTATAATGCAAGAATGGACACCAGTTAAACAGACCGGCAAATCCGTGCATGGACCAGGACCCAGAAGTCTCCTCCGTGCTCCCTGGCGGGAGGGGGTGACAGACTGGGGCTGTGTGGCCAATGATGGATTTGTTTCTTTTATGTTTTAAAATAGGATTTAAAATTCATGTAAAGGTTTCTTTTTCCCTTTTTTTTTTTTTTAATTCTGAAACAGACCTGTTTTGTACTGAGTTATTTTTGGGATAAATTTTACTGGTTGTTGTTGTGGAGAAGGTGGCATTTTCACCTTTGCCATAATAAAATAGAAATGTGTGTAAAAAAAAAAAAAAAAAAGCTGTGGAAGTGGAATTCTGTGGAATTCTGAAAGAGAAGGGAATACCAGACCACCTGACCTGCCTCTTGAGAAACCTGTATGCAGGTTAGGAAGCAACAGTTAGAAATGGACATGGAACAACAGACTGGTCCCAAATAGAAAAAGGAGTATGTCAAGGGTGTATATTGTCACCCTGCTTAGTTGACTTATATGCAGAGTACATCATGAGAAACACTGGGCTGGATGAAGCACAAGCTGGAATCCAGATTGCCAGGGGAAATATCAATAACCTCAGATATGCAGATTATACCACCCTTATGGCAGAAAGTGAAGAACTAAAGAGCCTCTTGATGAAAGTGAAAAAGGAGAGTGGAAAAGTTGGCTTAAAGCTCAACATTCAGAAAACTAAGATCATGGCATCTGGTCCCATCACTTCATGGCAAATAGATGGGGAAACAGTGGAAAGAGTGGCTGACTTTATTTTTGGGGGCTCCAAAATCACTGCAGATGATGACTACAGCCATGAAATAAAAAGACGCTCACTCCTTGGAAGAAAAGTTATGACCAACCTAGACAGCATTATGTAAAAGCAGAGACATTACTTTGCCAACAAAGATCCCTCTAGTCAAGGCTATGGTTTTTCCAGTAGTCATGTATGGATGTGAGAGTTGGACTACAAAGAAAGCTGAGTGCCAAAGAATTGATGCTTTTAAACTGTGGTGTTGGAGAAGACTCTTGAGAGTCCCTTGGACTGCAAGGAGATCCAACCAGTCCATCCTAAAGGAAATCAGTCCTGAATGTTCATTAGAAGGACTGACGTTGAAGCTGAAACTCCAATACTTTGGCTACCTGATGCAAAGAGCTGACTCATCTGAAAAGACCCTGATGCTGGGAAACATTGAAAGCAGGAGGAGAAGGGGTCGACAGAGGATGAGATGGTTGGATGGCATCACCGACTCAATGGACATGATTTTGAGGGAACTCCAGGAGCTGGTGATGGACATGGAGGCCTGGCGTGCTGCAGTCCATGGGATCACAAAGAGTCGGACACGACTGAGTGACTGAACTGAACTGTTGAACAGGAAACCAGCTACTCCAGCAACTCAGCCAATGAGAAACAGTCATCACCCTACACTCTCACTTTTCTCCAACAGACTAATTCAAAATAATACTTCCTAACTTCCTCTTTCTTTCTCTTATAACATTCTTTTCTTTTGTTGAACTTGCCTATGGCTTTTGCTCTAGCTTGCTTGTCCTGAATTGCAGCTCCTCTGGTATTTCTGAATAAACCCATTGTGGTGAAATAACTTGACTGATTTATTTTTAAGGTCAACATTACTTGATGATAAAAAATGGGATCCCAAGAAGACCTCCAACAACTCCCAAGGTGTGTGGGCAACCCACAGAGCCCAGAACTCATTGCTTTCTCACTGACCATGAATTTGAGGAAAAGAGTCTCCTGGATTTCAAGCCCACACTCCTTGCATTTTGAGTTCAGGCTTTATTTGGGATCTGCTTGACTGCTTTGTTCTTTCTGAGAGTGTTCATATGGCCTTTGGCCCAATTCCCTTGGAACTGGGCTGTTCCCACTGCAACTCTGTCTATTGGAACTCTGTTTATTGGAACCGTGTTAACCTTTAGCCTCATTCCTTTTGGAACTAAACTGTTCCCACTGGAAGTCTGTCATATCTATCAGATATGTGTGCTGTGCTGATCTTTAGCCTAGTTTCTTTTGGCACTGGGCTGATCCTATTGGAACTGTACGTTTGGGAATTTTTCTTGTTGCTTTAGAGGAAAAAATCCCAAAGAAATGAGATCCCAGTGATCAGAATGCTTTGAGGGTGCCCCCAGCCAATTTTATGTTTAAAAACTTGGATCTCCAAAAAAAAAAAAAAACTTGGATCTCTCATTAAAAAGGATGAAATAATGCCATTTGCAGCGACATGGATGACCTAGAGATTGTCATACTGAGTGAAGTGAGACAGAGGAGAAATACCTTATGATAGCCCTGTGGAATCTAAAAAGAAATGATACAAATGAACTTACTTACAAAACAGAAAGAGACTCACAGATTTAGAGAACAATCTTACGGTTGCTGTGGGAAGGACAGGGGAAGGGATAGTTAGGTAGCTTGGGATGGACGTATACACACTGCTATAATTAAAATAGATAATCAATAAGGACCTACTATACAGCACAAGGAACTCTGCTCAATGTTATCTGGCAGCCTGGATGGGAGAAGGATTCTGGGGAGAATGGGTACATGTACATGTATGACTGAATCTCTTCACTGTTTACTTGAAACTATCATAACATCATTAATCGGCTATAACCCAATACAAAATAAAAAGTATGAAAAAAAAAACCTTTCCTCATGTGTATTTCTAACTCAATTTCTAACAGTCAATAGACTGACTTAACCAAAAGTAACTTAGAACACTAATGGCCACTATGGGGAACTTCCAAACTCCTCATACTTTTCTTCAAACTGAATTGGACAGCTGTGGGCTCTAAAGCTGTCAAAACCTAATGGGACACATATTTTCAATGATATTTTGAGGCTTCCAAGCATTATCAGGAGTCTAAAATTGCTTCTCTGCAAATACAATTTCTAAATTAACTGAGGCAACAAACGACTCAATAAAGACAAAACGGCTTCTCCTCCCCTTCCCTCATTTTTTTTTTCCCTTCCCTCATTTTTTGAAGGCAGCCCCCTTGTGCCAGCCCCCACCTCTGGTGCCATCCTCCTCCCCTGCTGCACCCTCAGTTTCCCCAGTCTCATTCTTTCACCAAACTTCCCCTTTTCCCTGAGCCTCTCCTCACTTTCCCCTTCTCTGAGGCTATCAGAACCTTTCCCTTTAAAGGTTTCTCTTCTGAGGATCCAAATAAACCCCAAATGTCTTCTGGTCCCTGGACTATAAGGTCAAATTGACAGCCCTTAAGTAACTGAGGACCCCCATAGGTTTGCTGAAGTATTTAACATTGTTGTTCAAACTAACCAACCTGCTGTCTCAGATTTGGGTCAGTTAGTCCACTAGCTTGTTGCTGATAGTCAAGCCAAACAGTGAACCAGTTTTGCTGGATGGCAACATCCTGAACAGATGTAGAAAAACAAACTCTTAACTTTTAGCAAAAGGCTAGAACACTGGCTGAAAACTTTCACTGGGCAATTACAGTAGCTCTACCTAAGCCTGATCAAAATAAAACGAAGGCTTGCCTATAGAAATCTGAGGAACCCCTTCATTACAATTATAATAGACTTCAGATCGTTTTCAAATGAAATTTGGGTCTTCCTTCAGATGCTGAATCCACTCAGACAGGCTTTAACTCTATGTTTATTAATGGGCTGAACTAGGGTCTTTTTCTGCTGGTTAAAACACCCAGGGTTTGAGTGGGAGGCCATGTCTACTTCAGAACTTAGTTAATTTAGCAAATCAGCTCATTTGAACTCTAGCTGACTCACCTAAATGAGAGACCACTAGAATTCTTAATTTTCAACTCCAGCAAATGAAAGCCCTGAAACAAAACTGAAAACCTCCTAGTGGGGCTTTCCTGGTAGTCCAGTGGTTAGGACTCCTTGTTTGCCCTGCAAGGGGCGTGGGTTCGATCCCTGGTCAGGGAACTGACAGCCCATATGTTGTGTATCCAGAAGAAAAAAAAAAAAAAGGCTATCAAAAACCTCCTCTTACTGCTGTTTCTATAAGAACCAACATATTGAACAAAAGGTTGTTACAAATTCAAGTGCTCCAGGAGTTTTCAGCCCTCTAGCCAGTCTAATTCCCAAGACCTCCTGATCACAATGATGGGGTCTCCAAGGAGCTATAGGAGCTCTTCCCAATCCTCCCTCTTAATCAGCTTAGAGACACCACTCTCCAGATTGGGAATGTATCTCTCTGTCCTAACTGACCCAGAGCTACCCTCTCAGTGCTCAACCAACTGCTATAAAGCAGGCCCTGCCTCAGAGCATTAAGACAGTTCAAAGAGTGAGGATCCTTAGTAAACCTCCCCAGGCTCCCAATCTCTAAACCTGGTCCCTTTTGTTGAGGCCTTCTGAGAATACACACCTTTTTTCTCCTTAGTTCCTCTGCTCCTATTCATTTACTAGGCTGAGGCTTCTTAGAAAAGTATCATGCTGGAATTTCCGTCTCCTAAAAGGCAAAAACAATGCTAGAATTTGACAGTAGTAATAGCCAACCAAGTGAACTAAATGACATTTCACCATCTTTTATTTGCTTTTATTTTTGTTGGCACTATAGCTGAATATGGGGATACACTGGTCACTTATCCCTATTGGATCAGCTACCATCCTCCTTATGGGAAAAATCTTCAAAGGATGTTTGTAGAATCCACAGTGCACCTCCTGTCAAGATTTGAATAGATCCCTCAAAGCCTCTCTCCAGAATTAACACCCTATTAATAAAGGGGTCCTTCAAGGCATCAAGCCATAATAGAGGATTACAAGTCTCAGAGCCTCATTATCCTCTACTTTAGTCCCCGTGCATGTGTGCGTGTGTGTCTGTGTGTGTGCGCGTGCGTGCGTGCGTGTGCGTGTATGCATGTGTGCGCACATGCGTGCTCAGTTGCTTCAACTGTGCCCATCTCTTTGCTGCCCTATGGACTGTGGCCTGCCAGACTCCTCTGTCCATGGGATTCTCTAGGCAAGAATACTGGAATGGGTTGTCATGCCCTCCTCCAGGGGATCTTCCCAATCCAGGGATCGAACCTATGTCTCCTGCACTACAGGCGGCTTCTTTACCGCTGAGCCACGGGGTAAGCCCTCTAGTCCCAGTAATACCCATTTTACCTGTAGTAAAACTCAATGGCCCCAATGAACATTCAACCAGAACTTACAAGCAATAAACAACTCTCTCATCTCTTGACACCCTGTTGTTCCCAGCCTCCACACACTGCTGACATCCAGTCCCACTGAAAGCACATTTTCACTGTAATTAATTTATGGAGTACATTCTTTAGTATTCCAGTTGATAAGTTTATACAACACCCTTTTGCACTCACCTGGAAAAAAAGGTAATAAATTTGGACAGTAATGCCCATGCATTTCACGGGAACTTTGCCTTACTCTTCACAAATCATGAAGGTTGATTTGGATGGTGTAAAGTTTTGCAGGTTCTACTTTGTTATAATACATGGGTAGTTTGCTTCTCTGCTCCCTTTCTCAAGCTTTTTCCCAGGAAGACAACATTCATGTGTTAAAACTGTTGGCCTTGAAGGGACATAAAGTCTCCAATTAAAAACTGCAGTTTGCTCAAACTCAGGCTTGATATTCAGGCACTTCTCAGTCTTTTGAGCTAGTCACAGCACATCCAATGCACCTGGCCCCTGCCTCTTTTGATCAACAGCTGACAAAAAGGAGATACATTTCATTATCATAAAGGCCTAATTGCTTGTGTTAAATATAAGCATGCTTTGGTAGAGCAATCCTTTCACAGCATGCTCCCAGGAGGCAAAGACCCTAAGCATCACACTTTGCAGCCTGCCTGTTGGAAAAGACACCTCAAGAAAGGTCCCCTTCAGCCTCGCTTGAAAGCCTCTATTGGGTACTGCTAACCATTCCTTGTGCCATCAAACTCTACAAAACAGACTCTTGGATTCAAAAAGCAATTCTGCTGCTATTCCAAAATAACCCCATTTTTTGCTGCTGAAATATTACTACTTTACTTTTAAGGTTAACAGTGTTTAACTAACTTCACTACAATTGAGATCTTATTTGTATACTGTGTGTGTCCATAGTCCCTTACATGTTAATATTTTTAGATAAACTTCACATGATAGAAAGGGATTCTCTTATAGGGGAAAGCTTTGTGAATAACTTTTTTTCCTTATAATAACTGCATAAATGAAGATGTAGCTGATCTACATGAATTAGGTGTTGCCGTGATATGGGAAATTGGGCTTCCTAGGTGGCTCAGTGGTAAAGAATCTGCCCACCAATGTGAGAGATACAGGAGACACAGGTTTGATACCTGGGTCAGGAAGATCCCCTGGAGGAGGAAATGGCAACTGACTCCAGTATTCTTGCCTGGAAAATCCCATGGACAGAGGAGCCTGGTGGGCTACAGTCCCTGGGGTCACAAAGAGTCAGACACAACTGAGCACACATGCACATGATATGGGGAAGAACCAAGGACTTTGAAAGTTCAGTTTACTAACTAGATTAGGTTGCTTTCTTAGAAGCCTGTGATATAAAAAAGTCAATATTTATGTACCAAATGAAACACTACTTGACATCTGTAACTATATTGCAAAGTGTTACAACATTGGAAAGGCAAGAGATCCAGAATAGCCAAAATGATCTTGAAAAAGAAAAAAGAAGCTGGAGGACTCAGATATCAATTTCAAAACTAAAGAACTGTGGTACTCAAGACAGTGTGGTACCAGCATAGGACAGACATGCAGGTGAATCAAAGAGAATTGAGAGTGAGAAGTAAAGGGTATCATGTATAGTGCACTGACTTTTGACAGAGGGGCCAAACCAGTCTAGTGGGAAAAGTCTTTTCAACAAGTAGTGGTAATAGGACAAGTGGATTCTACATGCAAAAGAATGAATTTGGACCCCTACTCCCCACCACACAGAAAAAGTAATTTAAAGTGAATCACAGGCATAAGTCTAAGAGCAAAAACTACATAACTCTTAGAAGAAACACAGGAGTAAGTCTTTATGATCTCAGATTAGGCAATGATTTCTTAGCTACAACAGCAAAATCACAAGATTGATTGCCAGAACATCATTAAAATTAAAACTGTTTGTGCTTTAAAGAACACAATCGAGAAAATGAAGACCATCCACAGATAGGAAAATATTTGCAAATCATGTATCTGCTAAGGGATTTGTATCTGGAATATATAAATAACTCTTACAACTCAACAACACAAAGGCATTTATCCAAAGAAGAGACACAAATGACCAATAAGCACAGGAAAAGATGCTCAACACGTAGTCTTCACAGAAATGCAAATTAAGACCACAGTGAGCTAATATATCACATCTATTTGGATGCTATAGTCAAAGAGATGGACAATAACAAGTGTCGTATTGTTATTGTTATTATGGCAGAGAGAGATTGGAACCCCTATACTTTGCTGGTGGGAATATAAAATCATGCACCCACTTTGGGAAGCAGTTTGGTAGTTTTATCAAACCAGTCAAACCTAAAGGAAATCAATCCTGAATATTTATTGGAAGGACTGATGCTGAAGCTGAAACGTCAATACTTTGGCCACCTGATGTGAAGAGCCAACTCAATGGAAAAGACCTTGATGCTGGCAAAGATTGAAGGCAAAAGGAGAAGGGGACGGCAGAGAATGAGATGGTTAGATAGCATCACTGACTAAATAGACATGAATTTGAGCAAACTCCAGGAGATGTGGACAGAGGAGCCTGGTGTGCTACAGTCCATGGGGTCACAAAGAGTATACAACTTAGCAACTGAACAAGAACACATGTTAAACACAGAGTTACCATATATAACACAACAATTCTATTCCTAGGTATTTACTGACGATAACTAAAAACATAGGTTCACACAAAGACTTGTACATAAATATTTATAGCAATATTATTTAAAATACTCAAAAGATGGAAACAATCCAAATGTTCATCAACTGATGAATGGATAGACAAAATGTAATATACCCATACAATGTGATATCATTAAGCCACAATAGGGAATGAAGTATTGATATACGCTACAACATGGATAAATCTCAAAAACATGCTAAGTGAAAGAAGCTAGTCATAGAAGACCACATATTGTGTGATCCTATTCATGTAAAAGTGTCCTGAATAGGCAAATCTATATAAATAGAAAGTAGATTATGATTGCAGAGACCTGGGGAGGTGGTGGCGGTCTTTTTGGGGTGCTAAAAATGTTCTAACATTAGATTATGGCTATTGGATAAACCTGTAAATATAGTAAAAGCCACTGATTTATACACTTTAAATGAAATCTTAGGGAACTGCCTGGCAGTCCAGTGGTTAGGACTCTTTCACTGCATGGGACATAGGTTCAATCCCCGGTCAAGGAAATAAGATCACATAAGTGGCATGGCAAAAGTAAATAGATAAATGGGGGTACTTTATGGTATGTAAATTATATCCTGACAAAGCTGTTAATTTATGTCCTGCTTAGTAATACAGACTTTTTCTGAGATTTAAAGACATCATGGTTATCTTAAATCTTCCTTAGGATTTTGGTGGTAAATTTTTATATACAGTAAATATCACTAAAGACAACTCTAAACCAAAGAATAGTGCTAAGAAAATGCCCTTTGTATGTTTATCTGCTGTTGGTAGAGGAGTTAATTTTTAATCTCAGGTTGATTACTTGGTATCCAGAATGCTTTAATTTGTTGTGAGTTGCTTCCTCAAGTGATCACCTGTCTACTGCCCCCACCCCCTCATTAAAAATAAGAAAAGATCACATAATTATTTCTTTAATATGTTCATTTTATACATTGGAATGAAAGTAGATTAAAGATCTATTCCATAGGTTACAGCTGTTTATACTACAACTCATTACTTATCAGAGTCACAAGTCTTAACAGTTAGCTAGCTGTGCATATCTAAAGTATAAATTCCTGGTGTTTTTATACTTTTTACAGTGAAACTTATCCAGATTTGTCTACAGGAGCTATTTCTGTTTGTGGTATACTGAGAAAGAACTATATAGGATGAAAAATGAAAGGTCTCATGGGACTAAATATGAAATATCGTTTATGGCAACTTAAAAACCTTACTCACTACTTGGGCTTTCCTGGTGGCTCAGTAGTAGAGCAGCCATCTGCCAATAAATGCAGATTCGATCCCTGATCTCAGGAGATCCCACATGCTTGCAGCAACTAAGCCTTGGGCGCCACAACTATTGAACTTGTGCTCCAGAGCCTGGGAACAACAATTACTGAAGCCTGTGTGCCCTAGAGCCTGTGTTCTGCAATAAGAGAAGCCACAGCAATGAGAAGCCTTTTCGCCATAACTAGAGAGCAGCTGCTGCTCTCTGCAACTAGAGAAAAACCCACGCAGCAACGAAGACCCAGCACAGCAAAAACAAATAAAGTTAAATAAAAAACGTTATTATCACTACTTGTAGTAATTACAAGTTTTTCTTCAGAAAAATATTTTGACTCACAATCAATTTTTAACCTTGGGACAACTTCTTGTTAACAATATATGTCATGTCCCTGAACATACGGCTCAAGAGCCATTACCAGCCACCCCACTGCAAGAGACGTAAACGAATTCAAATTTAACCTGAACAGAATTCAGAATCTGCCATGAAAATACATATTGTGTATTTTGAAGAAAAACAAGTCACTTTTAACTATATGCTTTGGGGAATTATTGGTAGACTTGCTTATTCATATATTTTTAAAGATTACCTTTTCTCCCCTGCATACCCAAGTCTCCGTTTCCCTCCTTTGCATTCAGTCCCACGGGTTTTTTTTCCTAAGAATCCAGCAATGTTTACAGAAATATTGTGTTTCCCTTTAAATTAACAAGATTAGGAGGCATTGACGCTAAGTGACCCTAAATTCTATGCCACCCTGAGGTATTAGACATGCAAAAACAGTAAGAGGTACCAAAATTCACTAGGGAAGAGAAAAAAATACTTTGAAGCTTTTTTGACTATTTTTAAAATTGTGTTTAAGAATAATATCTTGCAAGCTAATTTTAACATCCAGAACATAGCATCTAGATACTATGAGAGAAGTCCCCCCCCCCCGCCCCGCATCTTTAGAAATCACAACTTTATAACCCCTATCTAAAGCCTTATTTGGCCTCATATGTTTCAGAAATCAAAACATTTATCAGAAAAGTGTGTCTGCCACTATTATGTAACATCACTAGTGCAGAAGATGCACTGCAACCAAACTCATTCATATTTTCGCAGAGAACTTAACAAATACTCATTTGTATCCTCAGTTTCCTTCTGGTCAGATTTTACAGTTAGGAAAAGATTGGGGCCTGGAACGGACATGTTAATTTGAAATCCAGTTATTTATATTTGATATCCAGTTCACAGTCACTGTAAACTATTGGCCTTTTCTTTCACAAAAATGAAAGTGTATTTAAAACGAAAACTGAAACAGTGTATTTCCAGGAGTAAATGTAAAATAGATTTGCTTGTGAAGCTATGTTCATTGTATTGTGATCGTTCTCTACACTTGCCTAGTTCCCTCTGGTTAAAAACTTCATTTCTTGGTGCGACAGTAGAAGGCATCAGGTCAGCCTGAAGCCTGCAGTGTGAGTCCCTGGCGCTTCAAGGACCTCGGGCAGCAGGAAGAACTGTGGGAGGGTGGGGAAGCTCCGACAGCCCAGTGCTGCAGGATGTCTACGCTGGGCAAACTTCAGCCTCGGAGGATGAAGCCAAAGAGAGACCAAGTGGGGATTTATGTGGTTACTGTTCTCTTGGTAGGACATGGAGGGAACGACAGTATTCCTCCTTCAGGCACTGGTATAAATTCTTACTTGGGAGTTACAAAAAGTGACAAGGAGTTCTTCACTTTGGGAAGAGCGGCTGCTCAGTAGGAGCTGGAGCTAGAAGAGGACAGCGCAGCGAGTCTTGCACAGCTTGCGTGAACATGGGCCATTTGTTCTTACACCGGTTCCAGAGTCAGGCACCTGAGCGGAGCGCGGCCGGCCCTCGGCTCCAGCCACGTCCCGAGTGAGGCGCTGTGGTCCACCGGCTGCAAGCAGTCAACTACTGCCAGGCTGGGTTCGGACTGTGGCCCTTAGCGCCCGCCCGCCAGGCCTGCGGGTCGCCGGCAGCCTAAAAAGCTGCCCGGGACCAGGAAAGCCCGAGAGAGGCGGGGCCAGGTCGCGAGACCGCGCAGGCCCGGCCCGCCCTCCGCGCCTTCAAGGACCGGGCGGGACCCTCACGGCATCCCAACCAATCCCCGTTCCCCGGTGACCACGGGGCGGGACCCTCGCGGCTTTCCGTCCAATTCTCGCTCCGCTGGGCGTGAGGGGAGCAGGGCCGAGCAGCTGGGTGCTGCGGCGGAGTTGGTGGAGTTGCGCTCCCTCCCTCTCTCCCCCAACATTTTGGGGGTGGGGAGAAGTTAAGGACAGAGTTAAATAGTGTAGAGCCGCAGAGGTGACAGGACTCGGCGGAGGTGACTTCGGGCATCTCGCTGGCCGGGGTCTGAGAGGTACTCCTGAAGTTGGGCCGCTGGGCTGGTCCGTGGTGGTGCTTCGTTAGATTGCTGTCCCCTGGTGGCTTTTAGGGTGTGCGGAGCTGCCTTTGCTTTGGTGGGGGGCGTCTCCGGGCTCTCGTCGCCCCTCCTCCTGTCTCTAGAGCCAGGCTTTGAACTTGCACCCCTGCGATAAATTGCCAGCACCAGGTCCCTGGGCACCGGGAGGTACATTGTTATCGGGGGCTTATCTAACGGAAGGGAGTGCGGTTGTCCTAGTAGTTAACCTAGTTAATCCGTGTGGTAATTTTTATCTCGCTTTCTGGCAGATGGACTTTTTGCGTGTGTTTGCTGTGAGTTCCGAAAGGATGAGACTTGGCGCCTCCCAACCCTTCAGTTGTGTGTCTTCCACCCTTTTTCACTCGTTGTTAATTTTTCACTCCTGCAGTTGTTAAGCTTGTTTTCGTCCGTCCACAGTTCACCAGCTCAGTTCACATCCCTGTGGGTCCTGAGCAGAATTGTTGCAACAAGCACTTGGCAGTCCTAAACAACTCATCTTGTTTTACTGGTATGTGGTAATCTATGCCTTTTATTTCTGTCCCCTGATTCTGTTTTGTACTCAGTTTCCATCTTCCTGCTCCCAGGTGGCCCACTGTAATTAAGTCCGGCCTCATCACTTTCCTAAAGCATTTATTTATAAGTTCTTTTGGAATTGTTTTATTCAGTCTTTGTGATTGAGAGTTCAAAACAATCCTCCATGAAAGAATCGGATAATTCATATTTTTACTGTGTACCTCTTGCTGAATTAAGACTGTAGTGAGTATGGAGTTGATAGTCGTGGTCTCAGATGCCTAGAGTCTTTAAGTGGCACGGATGTATACAGAGGATAGCTTGTTTTTCAACATAGGTGTATTAGTTTCCTATTGCTACATAACAATTTATCACAAACCTAATAGTTAAAAAACAAATTTATTAACTGACATCTCTATAGATGCAAAGTTTGGGTAGGTTTAGCTGGGTTCACTGCTTAGTGTCTCACAAAGCTGAAATGAATTTGTTGGTCCAGGCTTTCTGAGGGAGAACCCATCTTCAGATTCATTGAGGTTGTTGGTAGAATTAATTTCCATTAGGACCGAGGTTCTTATTTCCTCACTGGCCATCACCTGGGGCCTCTCTCAGTTCCACAGGAGCATGTGCATTTTCAAAGCCAGACAACACCTTCAACCCTTTTCATGCTTTTAATCTCCCTGACTCATCTTCTGCCACCTCTTGGAGAAAGCTTTCTGCTCCTTAGAGCTCAAGTGATTAGATTGGGCCCACCTGGCTAATCCCTCTCCTTTGAGGTCAATTTTGGAATAACACCATCACAGTCCAAGAAGTGATAATCTCATATTCACAGGTTCTGGGTATTAGAGGGCACAGAATCAAGAGGGCCACTTACAGAAATCCTGCTTAACATGATGTGGTTGTCTCAAAACTAGATTATTTTTATAATTCAGTTTTGAAGGTATTAAGGAAAAAATTAACCCTAACAACGACTCTCATTATTTGAGTATCCTCTCTACAGATAAAGAAATTCAGATAAAGTTATTTGTCCCAGGGCATGTGAGTAGAAAATGATGAGCTGGCATTTGGACCCAGATCTGCATTTCCTTTAGTCCTAAAGCCATGTTTATGGATGGTCACAGTGAAGTGCAGTCAGTCATTTAGATAGGAAAAAGCTGAGGAATTGGGATATTTGTTGTATCTCAGTTTTGGATTATCTCTTTATATTAGTGGTGCAGGCTAAGCTCTTCTTCCTTAACAAAGAAAGCCAAACTACAGCGGTGTAAGTAAAAGGGTTTTTTGGTGGTGGTGGTGGTGGTTTTTGTGTGTTTTTCTCATACATCTAGAGGAAGGAGTCCAGGGCTAGTAGGAAGATGCTAACAGCCTCAATACCTGTCTCCTATAAATGGGTCCAAAGTGCTAGTCCAGTTGGCGCTTTCCTGCTTGGTAGTGAGGAGGAGAGAAAGCAGAGAACACCTGTAGTTCCTTACAGGGGCGTGGTCTGGAGGCAGCATACACATCCAAAGGCCATACCGAGCTCCAAGGGAGAGTAGGAGAGAGACAGCTGTGTGGCCTGCTTCCCATCTGAGACTCGGGATTCTGTTAAGGAAGGGCGAGAATTATATTGGCTTAAAGCAGTCTCTGCTACACCATTGTGTGTGTTTTTTTTTTAATGTTTTATTCTGTAACTTTCTGTGAGTGGAGTATACTTTTTGACTTTGCTATTAGTTTTAACAAGTAGTATTTGAAAGGACAGGAAACTCTTTTTTTTTTTTTTTTTTTAGGACAGGAAATTCTTAATATTACTGTTCCTTGATTTCTCAGCTGCTATTTTAATATATAATTTTAAAGACTTCTTTGAGGAATTTCTTTTTCTATTCACATTTTGTGTTACTTTGATTTCTCTAAAAATTAATACATCTGGAAAATGTTCAAGATTGCTTTATGATACTTGATCATTTTGTGTAGGCCTCACACCACTGCACAACTAGGTTACAGCAGTTTATGACTTATGCATTCTGTTGATTTATGCATTCCAGAATATTTTGTAAGTTTATGATTTAATGACTCTTCCACGCCTTTTCATATTTTCCTCTTGAAATTTTTCTCTCAGTCCGCTATCCTTTTCTACACATTTGCATTCAACCTACCCATTTTGACTTACTGTAAGTCCCCTCTCCCACTATCAGGTATGGGAGGAAGATTATGGTCAAACAGATCCGTATTTGAGTTGTTGGTTTGATCTTAGGCAATTTACTAAATCTCTGAGATTTGACTTCTTATGTAAAATGGCAGTGAATGCCATTTTCATAGAATGAAGATGAAGGAGATGACATGTTTCTATCACACTTACTGCAATACTTGGCCAGTATTCAGTGCTCAAAAAAATATAGTAATCTTGAGGATCACTCCTTGACCTCTAGCAATTTGAGTCTCTGTTTTTGTTTTTTGTTTTTTTTTATTGATTTTCTCTCTGACGAATCTGTGAATTCCTAAGGACTAGAACCAAGTCCTAGATATACTGTGATCCCTAAATATTGATGTAGTGGATTGAAACGAGTACCTAAAAGAATATTTACAAGATTTAATTATGAGGGCTTTTTTCTACAGTGTTCCTATTGTGACTGCATCATGGAAAATCAACTGGCTAAATCCACTGAAGAAAGGACATTTCAGTACCAAGATTCCCTTCCATCACTGCCTGTTCCTTCACTTGAAGAATCATTAAAAAAATACCTTGAATCAGGTATGTTTGTGATCTTTTAATGTATGTTAATATTGCTAGCAGCTTAACTGTGAAATTGTCAGAAGTTGATGAGGGTCTAATTGTTTTGTCCTCTAGGCTCATGATAATTAAAAGTATCCTTAAAATGTCCAAAACATTTCTGTCTTTCTCTCATGTTAATTTTTCTATAGTTTAAAAAGCCAGGTAGTACTATTAGGTTTTTATGCTACTCATGCTTGATTGTGTGGCTGAGTATAGAATTCTGGGTTGGAAATGACTTTTCTTAAGTTTTGAAGGGACTGTTTCTCTTGAGAAACCTGATGCTGTTCTGGTGTGTGACCTTTTATATGTGACCTGTTGTTTTTCACTCCCTAGATGTGTTTGGAAACACATTTCTTTATCTCTGTTATTCTGAATATCCCAGTGATGTATCATGATGTATAGGTATTTTCATTATTTCTCTGAACATTCAGTGGGTCCCTTCTGTTTAAAAGTTATGTTCTTCAAAAAAAAAAAAAGTTCTTCAGTTCTAGGAAATTATTCTTTTTTTTTAATTAGAGGAAAATTGCTAGCAATCCCACTCCTGGGCATACACACTGAGGAAACCAGAGCTGAGACACATGTACCCCAAAGTTCATCGCAGCACTGTTTATAATAGCCAGGACATGGAAGCAACCTAGATGCCCATCAGCAGACGAATGGATAAGGAAGCTGTGGTACATATACACCATGGAATATTACTCAGCCATTAAAAAGAATTCATTTGAATCAGTTCTAATGAGATGGATGAAACTGGAGCCCATTATACAGAGTGAAGTAAGCCAGAAAGATAAACACCAATACAGTATACGAACACATATATATGGAATTTAGAAAGATGATAATGATAACCCTATATGCAAGACAGAAAAAGAGACACAGATGTATAGAACAGACTTTTGGACTCTATGGGAGAAGGCGAGGGTGGGATGATCTGAGAGAACAGCATCGAAACATGTATATTATCAAGTGTGAAACAGATCGCCAGTCCAGGTTGGATGCATGAGACAAGTGCTCGGGGCTGGTGCACTGGGATGACCCAGAGGGATGGGATGGGGAAGGAGGTGGGAGGGGGGTTCAGGATGGGGAACACATGTAAATCCATGGCTGATTCATGTCAATGTATGGCAAAAACCACTACAATATTATAAAGTAATTAGCCTCCAACTAATAAAAATAATTGGGGGAGAAAAATAAATAAATTCTAAAAAAAAAAAAGAAAATTGCTTTATAATGTTGTATTGGTTTCTGCCATACAACAAAGCAAATCAGTCATAATTATATGTATGTCCCATCCTTCTTGAGCGTCCCTCCCCCGCACCATTCCACCCCAGAAATTTTTAAAGTATCACTTGTTTTGTAGTTTTCTCCTCTCTTTTTTTCACTCTCTTTCTGAGAGAAGCTCCTATTACTTGGATCTGGTTCTTCTGGGCAAAGTTTTTAATTGAAAAGTTGTTTTCCTTTCATTTTATTAGTGAAAGTGAGCGTGTTAGTCACTCAGTCATGTCTGACTCTTTGCAACTCCATTGCCTGCAGCCCACCAGGCTTCTCTGTCCATGGAGTTCTCCAGGCAAGAATACTGGAGTGGGTTGCCATTCCCTTCTCCAGCAGATCTTCCTGACCCAGGGATTAAACCCAGTTCTCCTGCATTGCAGGCCGATTTTTTACCTTCTGAGCCACTTGTCCCTTTTTGGTCCATTTAATATTTGGCATCATCAGTCCTTTTTTGGTCTGACTCCTACATGAAAGGCTTTCCTCTAATATGTGGCAATTCTTTGTCATTCACATTTGAGTCAGATCCTGAGAAGCTTATGGGGAGCTCTGAGTGTGTGGGTAGACCTTGGTGACCTGTGGGCCTCATAATGAACCATAAAGGGTAATAGGGCAGAGATCTAGAAGTTCTATTGGGACATATCCAAATGCCCAAACTCCTTTCTCTTGGACTGATATTTTCCCCAAAGAAGAATTCTCTCATCTTTTGTTAAGAAGGCAGAAGCCTGATGGCTAGTATTTGGAGAGCTGAGTGGAGGAAGAGGCAGGAGGGATCATTGTTCTAGTGTGCACTTTCATTGTTAACCCTCTTTTTAAAATGTGAGCTGGAATTCATGTATTCTGCTAGTTTGGTACAACTTCTCCTAAGGGTAAACCTTCATATTTCTAACGCTACTGGGAGGGAGGAAGTTGTCTGGCTTTCTGGAGTGTAGGACATTCACAAGGACGAGTGTGGATGGGGTGGTTGTCAGCTGCTTTTACAGGCATTGAAGCAGTCATACTGTTTTCAGCCTCATATTGTCCCTTATCTTTAGAAGTTTGTATGTCTTGAATTTTTGAACCTTCCTAGAGTTCCACTGCAGGACTTGGCTTGCTTGGGTTTGCACCAAACCCTCCTTACCCTCCCATTTCCTTCTACTCCTAGGCTATGGATACTTTGTCCATTCTGTGGTCAGTCACCATTTCCCCACCTGTTTTCTAATTTGTAAAATGTTAACCTCTCTGCTGTCCTCTCTTCTTTCATGTTCTTTGTCCTTATACTTTTTTTAGTAATTCTCATTTTAGTGAGTTACTAGAAGTGAAGATACATTTATCAACTTAGTTCCCTTCGTTTAACTGGAAGACCTCTGATTTTTTAAATTTTTTTTCTCACTGACTTTCATCTGGGAATTCTAGTTTCTTTTTTAAAAAAACTTTCTGATTATTCACTTGTGCTGTCTGAATGCAGCTATTTAAATTAACGTTAAGATTTTGAGGAGGCAAAAATAAATCAAAAGGAAGGTATTAATGCCCCTTGATTTCTAATTAAGGGATTTCTACTTTCATCTATAGCTTAATTTTCAGAACACTTGGTTTTCATGGACTAGGCACCCTGTATTCTGTGTATGTGTTCTTGAAGAAAATCGTTATTGGCTGCAAGTGATCCTAAACTGCTCTGGGAAGGCTTTACACTTAAATCTACATATATGCTGCGTTTACATTCATAATGTGTAAGGCTCTGCTTGAACATTAATGGAAAGAAGCTTTTAATTTCTCACAGTAATGGCTAAACAGGATTTACTTTCCTATTGGACGAACAACTAGGTGATAGTCCTGTGCGTCATTTTAACTATCATTGTCTAGAATGATTTTAAAATAATTTTGGGAGAAACAGTTATCAGACTGCATAGTATCCACTGTTTTATTTTTTGAAGTATTTTGCATTATTGCTTTTCAGCCATTTTCATGTTATAAACTCTAATTTAGTGGACTGCTCTAATATATATATAAGTGTTTTCTATAACTAAGTCAAGATTTATATAAGTAATAATAGAGGTGAGTTTGTGGTACTTGACATCTAAATGCTTTAATGCATATTTCTTCCTTTTACAGTAAAGCCATTTGCAAATGAGGAAGAATATAAGAATACTGAAGCAATTGTCCGGAAATTTCAAAATGGTATTGGAGAAAAATTGCAGCAGAAATTACTTCAAAGAGCAAAAGGAAAAAGAAACTGGGTATTTATGTTATTGTATTTATTAGAATATTGATACTTAATGAAAAGTAAACGTGTATCTAGCTTTCATTTTTAAATTATTACTGTAGAATATACTGTAGAATACTATTACTGTAGAATTATACTGTAGAATCCTTACAGCTACTGTTGGCTTTATCATCCAAAAGAATGAATGAATTGTTTAACTCTGGGGAGTTTCAAGTATTGTGTGTGGGTTCCTCTTATTATGTGGGGGAACTTGGTAAAATGCAAAATTCCTGGGACCAGTGATTCTGATTCAGTATCTCTGGAAAGGGGGCCCAGATATCCTTATTTAACTACCCTATGCAGTTCTGATGCAGGTTATCTTTAGACCATGTTTGAGAAAAACGTTTTGTCCAGATAATCATAGCCTAAAAAAAAAGCCCAAAATACTAAAATAGATATCACATTGATGGTGTGCAAATATTTATACAGTGCATAGGAGAAAAGGGCCATTAGAAAACTGGAGTGAAGAATGGTTATGAGCATTCAGTGTTTCAGTTGGAGAGATTGAGGAAACATTGGTATAAAGATCTCAGTAATTTTTCACAAGGAATCTTCTTTGATTTTTCATCTTTAACAACTGTACTTCCGTAGGATGAGTTTTCATCATTTTAAAATACAGCCTTAGTCTAGAAATAATGTTTGTAACTATCATTTAGTTTTAGAAGTAAAAGGCAAACTGATCTTTTTATTGTTCTTTAGATACCTATGATGTAGTAATACAAGTTTATATGTCTAGATTCCTTTTTTTCTCAGTTTTGAGCCTTCAGTGACTTTAAATTAGGGTAAAGGTTAAAGAAGTCATTGTTCTGCCTGTATCCTCTTCACTTGCATTTTTCCAAACGACTGACTATAGTTTGTAACATCAAATTCTTCAAAAAGAGCTCCAGGTAATTTGATGAGATCCACTTACTTACACATGAAATTCAATTGCAGTTGTGAACAGGTACTCTGGGAAAACACACCTAGGGTGCTTTGTTGGATATTGATGATTTTAATATGCTCTGTCTGAAGGTGTTTCTTTCAGTGCTTTCCTGTTTCATGTTTTTGATAATGTAGTTATACTTGAACAGTACTTAATTCAGATCCCATAATTCCAAAAGAAAGAAATGATCACAATAGCATTTTTACTATTTGTAATGATTTAAAATGAAATGTTTTTAAGTGTTGAAGAGTAATTAAAGAAAAAAGAACAAATAGAGCTTTTTTTTTCCTTCTCAGCAGTTACACCTTCAGGTATTGATACTATCAATAGCATTAGGCTGATGTTCTTAATTTCTTTTAGCTAGAAGAATGGTGGCTGAATGTTGCCTACCTGGATGTCCGTATACCATCACAACTGACTGTCAACTTTGGGGGTCCCACAAGCCAGATTGAACACTACTGGCCTCCAAAGGAAGGCACACAATTGGAAAGAGGAAGTATAAGTCTTTGGCATAACTTGAACTACTGGCAGCTATTAAGAAAGTAAGGATAGTTATGTCAATTCAGTTACATATTTACCCAAAGTCTCTGGTGGCGAAATCTTGAGAAGCTTAATTTATTTATTTGGGGATGAATACTATAGGTGTGACTATTTGGTTTAAAAGTTCTATAATGATTTCTTGGTCAATATACTTTTGTTTGTTTGTTTTTTTTTAATAGAGAAAAGTTAGCTGTTGAAAAAATTGGAAATATTCCTCTAGATATGAATCAATTCCGAATGCTATTTTCCACCTGCAAGATTCCAGGAATTATTAGAGATTCAATTATTAATTATTTTAGGACTGGTAAGTAGAAAACTTTTGTGCTTTTTCTGGTAAAAGCATTGGGATTTGGATAGTTGTTTTTTTTTTTTTAAGATTTATTTATTTAATTTATGGCTGGCTGGGTCTCTGTTGCTGCACTCGGCTTTCTCTGGTTGTGGCGAGTGGGGGCTTCAGTAGTTGCAGCACCCGGGCATAGTTGTTCCTCAGCATGTGGGATCTTCCCGGACCAGGGATTGAACCCTTGTCCCCTACTTTGGCAGATGGATTCTTTACTACTAAGTCACCATGGCAGCCCCAGGATTTGGGTGGTTTTGCTGCAGTTTTTCTGTGACGCTGTGGAATGTACTCTTTTTTTTTTTGACTGTGCCGTGTGCCTTACAGGATCGAAGTTCCCTGACGAGGAACAGAACCAAGGCCCAGAGCAGTGCAAGTGTCAGGTCCGACCACTGAGCTGCCAGGGAGTTCCCGTGCTGTTATGGAACATACTATTTTGAAGAATATTTCTTACTGGATTTTGACTAGTTTTATTGGATTTTGATTTGGACTAGTCATAGAAAGACTAGGCTTTCTATGAACTTTATCGTTCAGCCATAGTGATTTAACTGGAAGTAATTTATGGAAATGGATTTTTTTTGAAAGTGTGTCTTACATAGTTCAATACAAATCCTCGTGCTTACATTGCATCATTTGATAGTTTGAAATGGTCGTTTTGGAAAATGGGAAAAGCACACATTCTGTACAAACATAGGGTACCTAAACAGTGTTGAAATGTGTGTTTATGAGTTTAAAGTTAGACTGTATGGTATATTGTATTTTTTCTTAAGCAGCCGCAGTGGAAGAGGGAGTGAAGGATTTTTGCAAGGGAGAAATTATAATGTTGGGTATGGAATCTACTCTGGTTAAGGAGAAAATCGAAGAAATTATGTGTTGATGGGGATAACAGCGTGCTAACCACTGCAGCTAAGATGCTAGTCTCAGTAAGGAAGTAATACTTAGGCCTGGTTTGAAGTTTCTGCTGTTTTTTGTTTTTTGTGTGCATGCTAAGTTGCTTCAGTCATGTCTGACTCTCTGTGATCCCATGGACTGTAGCCTGCCAAGCTCCTCTGTCCATGCGATTCTCCAGGCAAGAACACTGGAGTGGGTTGCCATTTCCTTCTCCAGCGCATGAAAGTGAAAGTGAAGTCGCTCAGTCATGTCTGACTCTTAGCGGCCTCATGGACTGCAGCCTACCAGGCTCCTCTCCTACAGCTTCCAGAAGGAACCCAGACTCGGGGACAACCCTCATTTTAGCCCAGAGAGACACATTTCAAACTTGTAGTCCCCAGAGCTCTAAGACAATAAAATTTTCTTGTTAGTGGTGATTTACCACTAAGTTAGTGGTAATATTGAATGTATTACTACATTTATATTAATAATTTATTACAGCAGTCGTAGAAACATATTCATTCAAATGTTAGCCCATTTTGCAGCCCCCTTGCAGTGCTCTATTACATGTTCATATACTTTGTCTTCTCTCTATAAAGATGGATTCCTGATTCCTAAGGATAGCCCTTCTGCATGATGTCCTGGGCTCCGCCACCTCTTGTTTAATCATGGGCCTTGCTTTTGCATTATCCTTCCCTCTGTGCTGCCTTAACAATTTTCCCTCTTTACTGGGTTGGACAGGTTTGTAATATGTCCCATCTTAAAAGGAAAAAATTGACCTCTTGCTTTCTTGCAGTGTCACACCCTAGTCAAAGCCACCATCATGTCTCTGGTTGTTCTCACCTGGACTACTTCAGTTACCTCCTAACTGATCCTGTTATGTATTCTCTTCACGCTTATAATCCCTTCTTCATATGGCAGCTGGAATACCCTTTGTAAAGTATTAATTAGATGACATTATTACTGTCCTGCTTAAAACCTTCCCTTGGCGGCTTTTCCATCATTTTTTAAATTGCAAGCCCTTTCTAAGGCCTGTAGGATGTGGCCCCAGTTTTTTCTGCCATTTTACTCATTTCTCTCTGCTGCAGCTGCACTGACCTTTTTCTCCCTTTAAGCAGACCAGCTCATTTTGCCCTAATCCTTTGCACTTCCTGATTCCTTTGCCTGAAGCTCTCTTCCTGCACATATTTCTGTGTTAGCTCTTTTACTTCACTTTGGTCTCTTATCAAATACCACCTCTGATGCTCATCCTTAGGTAGCACCCTCTGTCCTCCTCTCCCCAAATATTAACTTGGCCTCAGGTTTATTTCCTTTTTACAGCCCCAAATTTTAAGTAGTAGAGAACAATAAAAGGTAGTGACGGTAAATGTAAAAGGATATGGAGGTTTGTGAAGGGGAAGAAATGATTTGGAAATAGCCATGAGGGACACAGAAAACACATACCCCAGCTCTGAGGAAAGAGGATGTAAGAGGAAAAATAATAGTGCTTTCAGGAAATAGTTCTTCCTCATAGCTAATGAGTAGATATCATGAGAAAACATGTGTAAAGCATTTAGCACATTTCCTTGTACATATCAACCAATCAGTTTGCTTCCAATGGCATTATATGTCTCTCCTAACTTCCTTCCTTTTTTGGGAGGGAAGAGGCAGAGATGGTATAGGAAGAGCCTTGTCAGAGCCTAGTACTCAAAAAATGGGACTAAGTCAGAATAGTCTGTTATTTACAAATCTCAAAAACAAATAGTTCCTTAGTAATTAAGGTGTGCCAAATGAGTCAAGCAATCGTCAGTGACTTACCAGGTGTTATCAGAGCCTTCGGTAACACTACAAATTGGGCAGAATTCTTTCTCCTTGCCACTCAAGCGAAAAGTACCCTTATTGTACTGAAAAATACTTTTCTGAGAAATCCTAGCTAGATATTATTGCAGTTTAATAATCTGATGATCAATCAACAGTAAAGTAATCCCCCAAAGAAACTTAACTGAAATAACTCTCCTCCTGGACTTCTCTGCAACCCTTTCCCCCTCCCAGCCTATCCATAAATGAAACTAGAAAGCCCTGTAGTAGTATGGAATTTATATGATTCTTAAAGTATACAGAATTTGAAACATGAAAATCTAGATGTGTGACAGAGGTTTCAAGAACATGTATTTATGACATAACTGAAATTTTATCACCTTATTGTTTTTATTCACTTGACATATTTGATGAATATATGATAAATAAAATATTGGAGGAATGATTTTTTACTCTTGCTTTCAGAGATTTGAGTCTTGTGTTTTCTTTTTTTATTTTCCAGAGAGTGAAGGACATTCCCCAAGTCACCTTGCAGTGTTATGTCGAGGCCGAGTTTTTGTCTTTGATGTAGTGCATGAAGGATACCTGATGACTGCACCAGAGATTCAGAGGTTTTCAAACTACTTTCTTAAGTCTCATTAGGTCTTAAACTTTTACTTGAGTTAAAAAAAAAAAGTTCAATATTAGCTTTTAAAAAGTGATAGTAAGCTGAGAAATAAGAATTTTATATATGCTAATTTTTAAAAGCCTATTTTTATTTTATTTTTAATTTAAATTATCTTTTCATTTTATTCATTGTATATGAATAAACTCTCCTTGGAGAAAAGATAAACATTACAAACATTACTCATCCCCTTCGCTGCCCCAAAATTAATCACTGTTGCTAGTGTGGTGTGTCCTTCCAGACCTAATGCAGTGAATTTACATGCACATACAGATTTTTTTACAAAGAACATATATATATATATTTTACATATGCTGCTGCTGCTAAGTCACGTCAGTCGTGTCCGACTCTGTGCGACCCCATAGACAGCAGCCCAACAGGCTCCGCCGTCCCTGGTGTTCTCCAGGCAAAAACACTGGAGTGGGTTGCCATTTTCTTCTCCAATGCAAGAAAGTGAATTCGCTCAGTTGTGTCCGACTCTTAGTGACCCATGGACTGTAGCTTACCAGGCTCCTCCATCTATGGGATTCTCCAGGCAAGAGTACTGGAGTGGGTTGCCATTGCCTTCTCTGATATTTTACATATAGTATGTGGTAAAAGTGAAAATTGCTCAGTCATGTCCGACTCTTTGTGACCCCGTGTACTGTAGCCTTCCAGGCTCCTCTGTTCAAGGAATTTTCCAGGCAAGAATACTGAGTTGGTAGCCATACCCTTCTCCAGGTGATCTTCCCAACCCAGGGACTGAACCCAGGTCTCCCACATTGCAGGTGGATTCTTTACCATCTGGGCCACCAGGGAAGCACATAGTATGTATTTTATATATATATATAGTATGTACATGTAATAATGTATAAGGAAATGGCACCCCACTCCAGCATTCTTGCCTGGGAAATCCCATAGACAGAGGAACCTGGTGGGCTACAGTCCACGGGATCACAGAGGGGTGGACACGACTGAGCGACTAAACAGCAAGCAGACTGTTATTTTGGATGTTTATATTTTTAAAGTTGGCATTATGGAAAATTTCCAAAGGTAGAGGGAATTATATAATGAAGCTCCCCCATGTAGTCACCCCTAGATTCAACAGCTATTATATTAACTCCTAGCTTCAACAATTATAAATTCATTGTCTTATTCAACTATACCTCCGTGTGCCCCTCCTGTCACTCCACCACAGATTAGTTTAAAGAAAATCTCAGACATAATATCCTTTCACTTAAATAGTAAGCTTCTCTAAGATATAAAGACTCTTAAACATAAAAAAAAAAACCGTTATCACACCTAATGACTTTCTTCTCCTAAAATATTAACAAGAATTCTTTAATATATTAATATACAATCAGTTGTTCAAGTTTTCTGGTTTGTCTTCTAAAATTGTATGTATGTGTATATATTTTAAATTATTTTTATTGAGTATTACAACCTGTACACAAGCACACACAGAAGTCCACAACTACATACTCATGCATCTACCACCCAGGTCAAGATACAGAACATTTCCATTATACCCCTTGTACCAGAAATCCCCCTTCTCAAGTGTAATCACTTAGCTTGCTTGCAAATTTTATTAATACAAAAAGTGCTGCTGTGAACATTCTTGTACGAGTCTTTGATGTATACATGCGTGCATTTCTGTCTCATTACACTCAGGAGAGGACTTGGGGAATCATAGTTTATGTGTATGTTCAGCTTCAGTGGTCATGCCAGTTTTCCAAAGTATTTGTGCTGATAAACACTTCCCACTCGTATAGGAGTGTTGGAGGAGTTCGTTATACATTCTCAACATGAGGCTTTCGTGGATTTCAAAGCGTCTCTTTGATCATCAGAAATTCTTCATCTGAATGTAGTCCAATATATCAGTATTTTACCGTATGGATTATACATTTTGTGTACTGTTGAAATTTTTTTCTAATTTTTTAAAATTGGAGTATAATTGCTTTATAATGTTGTGTTTGTTCCTGCCGTACAGTTGCACGAATCTACTCTATTTGTACAAATATCCGCTCCCTCTTGGACCTCCCTCCCTACTCCCACCCTAGTGGGATCATCATCCCTAAGCTGAGCTCTCGGGGGCATGCAGCAGCTCCCCACTAGCTGTTTTACACATGGAGTGAATCTGTGTCACTATTACTCTCTCAATTCGTCCCGCCTTCTCCTTACCCTCTCTATGTGAGTAAGACCGTTCTCTGTGTCTTTGTCCCTGTTCCTGCCCTGAAGATAAGTTCAACAATACCATTTCTCTAGATTCCATATATATACGTTAATAAGCAGTGTTGGTTTTTCTCTTTCTTACTTCACTCTGTATGACAGATCCTAGGTGCATCCACATGACTACAAAGGACCCAATTTCATTCCATTTTATAACTGAGTAATATTCTACTGTGTATGTGTGTGTGTGTGTGTATATACATATATATATACACATCACATCTTCCTAGTCCATTGATCTGTTGATGGACGTTTAAATTCCTTCCATGTTCTAGCTGTTGTAAATAGTGCTGCAATGAACACTGGGTACATGCATCTTTTTAAATTATGGTTTTCTCAGGGTATATGCCCAGTAGTGGGATTGCTGGGTCATATGGTAGCTTTATTCTTAGTTTCTTAAGGAACCTCCGTACTGTTTCCCGTAATGGTTATATCAGTTTGCATTCTTAGCAACAGTGCAAGAGGATTCCCCTTTCTCCACACCCTCTTCAGCATTTACTGTTTGTAGATTTTTTGATGGTGGCCATTCTGATTGGTGACGTGATACCTCATTGTAGTAGTTCTGATATGCATTTCTCTCATAATTAGGGATGTTGAGCATGTTTTCATGTATTTGTTGGCCATCTGTATGTCTTCTTTGGAGAAATGTCTGTTCAGGTCTTCTGCCCATTTTTTGATTGGGTTTTTTTTTTTGGAATATTGAGCTGCATGAACTGATTATTTTTAGGGGTTTATTTTTAGGGGTTAATCCCTTGTCAGTTGCTTTATTTGCAAATTTTCTCTCATTCTGAGGGTTATCTTTTCATCTTATTTATGATTTGCTGTGCAAAATCTTTTAAGTTTAATTAGGTTCTGTTTGCTTATTTTTGTTTTTATTTTCATTACTCTAGGATGTGGGTCATAAAGGATCTTGATGCAATTTATGTCATCTAGTGTTCTGCCTAGATTTTCCTCTATGAGTTGTGTCATGTCTGGACTTCCATAAAAATTTTTTTTCCTAACACATTGTTAGAAAGATATTTTCTTACATTGTGCTCTAAACTTTCATTCTTTTATCTTTCACATTTACGTTAAAAGTCTGCCTAGAATTGATTTTTGTATGTGACATGAGGAAAGGGGTAGTTTTATGTATTTAAAAATAGTCTTTTAAAAATGATTAATTAGTCAATTTATGTTTGGCCGCACTGGGTCTTTGTTGCTGTGCTCGGGCTTTCTCTAGTTGCCACGAGTGGAGGCTCCTCTTAACTGCGGAGTGTGGGCTTCTCATTGTGGTGACTTCTCCTACTGCAGAACACAAGCCCGAGGGTGCACAGGCTTCAGTAGTTGTGGTGCATGGGCTTAGTTGCTCCGCAGCATGTGGAATCTTCCCAAACAAGGGATCCAACCGTGTTCCTTTCATTGGGAGGCAGATTCTTAACCACTGGACCACCAGGGAAGTCCAGGAAATAGTTTATTTTAGGTATTTTTCTGCAGTTCATTTCTTTTAGTGAATAATAAGACAATGAATAATAAGACAATAATATATTCATACTGGAATAGACATATCTACCTTACTCTTTTTAACTGTCATATAGAATTCCACCAAATGGTCATACTATATAGTTTGACATTTCTCCCTTAGTACCCATTGAGGTAGTTTGCATTTGTTACTATAAAAAACAACCAACATTTTCAAGCATGCCTCTTTGTGTATTTGTGAGAAAATATCTATGTATTGACATTAGAAATGAAATTTCTGGAAAAAAAAAGAAAAAAAATGAAATTTCTGGATCATAGGATACATACCTTTAAATTTTTAAACAAAGTCAGATTGTCGTTCATAGCAGGATTATGTTTCCTGCTAGTGTTTTAGGAGGATACCTACTGCTCTACATGATTGCTGACATAGTATAATTAAGCTTAAAACATGATGAACTGACCCATGAAAAATGGTTTTCGTTGTTGCCTGAATTGACACATCCCTCATAACTAGTGAAATTGAATATATTTATATATATTTATAGGTCATTTGTATTTTCAACAAGTTGCTTTTGCCTATTTTTCTATTTGCTATTTTTTAATTCTTATTGATTTGTAGCAATTATATGTCTGGGCACTCATCCATTAGTAGTTATATGGGTTGCAAACATTTCATTCCAGTTAAATTTTTTTCGTAATTGGACAGGCATTGTTGACTTTGATATAGACATAAAGATCCATTTTTTAGGTTTTTTGCTTTTGTTTCTTGGATGATCTTTCTGTCCCAGCTGTATTTTAAAATTTGTTCCAAATTTGACTTAAAATAATTGAAGTAAAGTGAAGTCGTTCAGTCGTGTCTGACTCTTTGCGACCCTGTGAACCCCGTAGCCCACCAGGCTCCTTCGTCCATGGGATTCTCCAGGCAAGAATACTGGAATGGGTTGCCATTTCCTTCTCCAGGGGATCTTCCCGACCCAGGGATTGAACCCAGGTCTCCCGCATTGCAGGCAGATGCTTAAACCTCTGAGCCACCAGGGAAGCCCAATAAAATAATTAGGTCAGGCTTATTACTTGGATCACTGAAAGCCACTCTCTCAGAAACTGCATACATGTGATTTGTGGTCTGAATTCAGCCTGTAGCCTGTTTTGCTTCGATAACAGAGAATTTGAATTGCTATTTAAAAATCAGGAGAATTCACATAAACATTGACTTCTGTTTTTATTCATATAAAAGCTTGGATTTCTGTTCTTTGAAATAAAATCCTGTTTGTTCAGATTGTTAACTCTGATTCAGCCTCACAGCTGGTTTTCTTGCTTCCCTACATTCTCTACAGTCATCAGTCCTGTGACTTTAAAAATTCATATTTGATTGAATCTCACCTTTGCTTACAATTCTTGAGTAGTTCCTTGAGGTCTAGCTAACAGTCTCATTTTTTAAACTGTGGTCTCGATCTGACCTTCGCCTGTCCCTTCAACCTTGTCCTGCTCGTCCTCCCTCTGCATCCTATTCTACCCAATTTCTCTGCTTGCCGTTCTGAAATGTTAGATTATCTGTTATCTTTGCGTGTGCTCATGCTTTCTATTGGACTGCCTTCCCCTGCCTTGTCCACCTTTTAAGTAAGAATTGCTCCTCGTGCTTTGCTTCTGTTCACGTGTCACCACAGGCTTACTACTTTCTATTTTATGTTTTATTTCATAATTTCCCATTCCCTTTCCTCTCTTCATGGCCCAAGGACTTAGCCTCTTATTTATCTCTATTATATTGATTATTAAATTGTATTGAAGTCATTTATTTCTATATTTTCATATTCAGATGGAGCTCTAAGAGATTACTTAAAGATTTTTTTTTTTTTAATTCCCTCTGCTTAATACAAAGCAGAAAGGTGTGGGTGTGGATGTGTGAGTGAACTGAGTGATTAGGCCAGCCCTATGCATTAGGAAATTTTATTTAGAAAACATAAGATATGTATTAGTAGTATAAGATAAATTGGTCAGATTCTGAATCTTATGAGTTGGAGCCTCAAAAGAGATGTGTTAAAATTTGCAATAATCCAGGAAAAAAGTTAGAGGTTGGGACTTTAGGATATGGAACACTATTCATAAATAGTAAGATTCTACTGTATGGTATAGGGAACTATATTCAATATCTTATAATGAACTATAATGGACAAGAATCTGAAAAAGAATATATATGTGTAAAACCGAGTAACTTTGTTGTATATCAGAAAGTAATACAATGTTGTAAAGCAACTATACTTCAATTTATATATATTTTTAAAAGAGATAAATGCAGAAGAAGTTTTGGAGATAAGATTAATTTGAATTGGTAACTGGATTTAGAAGGAAAGGAAGCTATTACTGAGTAAGTAGATAGTGTTATAACAGAAGAGGAAGTAGCATTTCAATTTTCAGTTTTTTCTTGTTTTTAATACTAGCTTTGAGGCAATTCACATACTACACAGTTCACCCATTTAAAGTGTATATTTCAGCATTTCTTAGAATATTCAGAATTGTGCTGTCATCTTCACAATCAACTTTAGAACATTTTTGTCACCCCCCAAAGTAACCCTGAACTCATAAGCAGTAATTCCCCATTTGCTCCCCAACTCTTACCCATCCATTAGCAGACATTTCTCATATTTCCCAAACACTCCCATCCTACCAGCCTGAGGTAGCTTTTCTATCTGTTTCACTTGACTTTTTGTCTCTATGGTTTTCCTTCTCTGGACATTTCATATAAATGAACTCTTAAATGGCCTCTTCTGTCTAGGTTCTTTCATTTAGTATACCTTACATTTTCAGCATCCATCCATGTTGTAGTGTCAGCAGTCCCCAATCTTTTTGGCACCAGAGACTGGGTTTCCTGGAAGACAGTTTTTCTGTGGACATGGGCTGGTTTCATGATTCAAGCGCATTACATTTATTGTGCATTTTCTTTCTAAATATATCACATTGTAATATGTAATGAAATAATTATGCAGTTGTCACTTGTCACTCACTGATAGGGTTTGTATACAAGTCCATAAGCAACTGGTTTATCATGGTCTATGTGATGGGAATACCCGACCTCTTGAGAAACCTGTATGTAGATCAGGAAGCAACAGTTAGAACTAGACATGGAGCAACAGACTGGTACCAAATAGGAAAAGGAGTACATCAAGGCCGTATATTGTCACCCTGCTTATTTAACTTTTATGCAGAGTACATCATGAGAAATGCTGGGCTGGTTGAAGCACAAGCTGGAATCAAGATTGCCGGGAGAAACATCAGTAATTTCAGATACGCAGATGACACCACCCTTATGGCAGAAAGTGAAGAAGAACTAAAGGGCCTCTTGATCAAAGTGAAAGAGGAGAGTGAAAAAGTTGGCTTAAAGCTCAACATTCAGAAAACTAAGATCATGGCATCCAGTCCCATCACTTCATGGCAAACAGATGGGGAAACAGTGGAAACAGTGGCTGACTTTATTTTTCTGGGCTCCAAAAATCACTGCAGGTGGTGACTGCAGCCATGAAATTAAAAGATACTTACTGCTTGGAAGGAAAGTTATGACCAACCTGGAGAGCATATTAAAAGCAAAGACATCACTTTGTCAACCAAGGTCTGTCTAGTCAAGGCTATGGTTTTTCCAGTGGTCATGTATGGTTGTGAGAGTTGGACTATGAAGAAAGCTGAGCCCTGAAGAATTGATGCTTTTGAACTGTGGTGTTGGAGAAGACTCTTGAGAGACCCTTGAACTGCAAGGAGATCCAAGCAGTCCATCCTAAAGGAGATCAGTCCTGGGTGTTCATTGAGAGGACTGATGTTGAAGCTGAAACTCCAATACTTTGGCCACCTGATGTGAAGAGCTGACTCATGGGAAAAGACCCTGATGCTCAGAAAGATTGAGGGCAGGAGGAGAAGGGGACGACAGAGGATGAGATGGTGGGATCGCATCACCGACTTGACAGACATGGGTTTGGGTGAACTCCGGGAGTTGGTGATGGACAGGGAGGCCTGGTGTGCTGCAATTCATGGGGTCACAAAGAGTCGGACACGACTAGCGGCTGAACTGAACTGAACTATGCAGTCAGACCTCTTCGCTAGTGATAATCTATCTGCAGCCGCTCCCCAGAGCTAGCTAGCCTCACCACCTCACCTCTACCTTAGATCCTCAGGCATTATATTCTCATAAGGAACTCATAATCTAGATCCCTCGCATGCGCAGTTCACAGCTCCTATGAGAATTGAATGCCCCGCTGATGTGACAGGAGGCAGAACTCAGGTGGTAGTGGGAGCGATGGGAAGTGGCTGTAAATGCAGATGGAACTTTTGCTCACTCACCCACTGCTCACCTCCTGCTGTGTAGCCTGGTTCCTAAGAGGGATTGGAGACTCCTGGTAGCATTTATTAGTACTTCCCTTTTTTTGACTGAATAATAATGCAGTTAATGGCTAGACCACATTTTATTTAATTATTTATCAGTTAATAGATGTTTGGGTTGTTTTGACTGTTTGACTGCTGTGAATAATGCCGCTGTGGACATCTGTGTATAGGTTTTTGTGTGGACACTTCTCATGGGTATATTCCTTGGAGTGGAATTGCTGGATCATACTTCTATGCTTAACCATTTGAGGAACTGCCAAACTGTTTTCCAGTATGAGTGCACCATTTTACATTCACATCAGCAGTACGTGAGGGTTCCAGTGTATTTTCATTCTCACCAGCACTTGTTATTGTTAGCCTTTTGATGGTAGCCATCCTAGAGAGTATGAAGTAGGATCTCATTGTGGTTTATAGTTGTGTCTCCATAATGACGAGATTGAACATATTTTCATGTGCCTATGACTATAAACTCTGGGAGGTAGTGAAGGACAGGGGAGCCTGGTGTGCTGCAGTCCATGGGGTCACAAAGAGTCGGATATGACTTAGCGACTGAACAAAAACTTGGAGAAATGTCTGTTCAAATCCTTTACCAACTCTTAATTGGGTTATTTGTCTTTTTTATTATTGAGTTGTAAAACTTCTTTATGTATCCTAGATGTAAGTCCCTTATTGGATACATAAATTACATATATTTTTGTCCGATTCTAGTGTTTACTTCGCTTTCTTCATGGTTGCTTGTGAAGGGCCAACATTTTAATTTTGATAGAGTTCAGTTTATCTACTCCTCAGTTATTTGTACTTTTAGTGTCATATCTTAGAAACCATCCCGTAATCCATAGTCATGAAGAGATAACTATGTTTTCTTCTAAGATCTGTTTTGTCTTAATTTGTCAGAAGAGGTCAGGGAGATAATTTTTAAATGTATATTTAATTTGGAACGTTGGCAGAAATTGAGGTGGATATATCTGACAAGCATTTGGAAATTTGGTATTAGAAATTTAGAGAGAAAATAGGGTTAAAGTTAGAGATTTGGTTGCCTCTTAGGTAAAGGTGATAATTGAAGGTATTCAAGTAATGGGTGAAATTACCAAAGAAGAAACTTGTAGAAGAGTTTGGGGGAGGCCAGTGAGGGGAAATTTGGGAAGACACACATTTGATGGTGGATAGAGAACAACAGTCGGTGAAAAAGATCAAGTAGTCAGTGAGTTAGAAAGACCACAATGTAACAGTGCTACAGAAGCCAAGGCAGAGAGAATTTCAAGATTGACTCCTGGGCAGCAAATGACTTTATAAAGAGAAAAATGAGACTGAGATAAAGCTGCGAGATCTCACGGGACGCCATTGCTATTATTCAGAAACACATTTTCAAGATAATCACTGGAAGACAAAACCTGATTACATTAAAAGAATGAGTGGAAAGTAATGAAGGCAGAAAGATTTTGAGGAAATATCAAGGATAAAATATTTTAAAATATGTATGATTCTGAAATGTAAATATTGTTAATACAAATTTTTGTGCTTTTAAATATCAAAAATTGCATGTGTACTGAAAACAAGTCCATAGATAGTCAAATTGAAGGAGAAGAGGGGTAATTACAGTTACCAAATCTGTACCTCTTTTTACAATATGAATAGAGAAGTTATTTTTAAACCACCTTTGAGGTATGATTGACATATGAAGCTGTGCATATTTTTCTCTGTACAACTGGATGAGTTTGGAGATAAGTTTACACTGATTAAACTATTGCCATAATGGATACCATAAACATATTCATCACCTCCAAAGGTGTCCTTCCCTCTTTATTTTTAAAAAAAATTTTGGTGGTAAGAACACTTATCTTAAGATCTACCCTCTTAGCAAATTTTTAAGAGTGCAGTACAGTATTATTAACTACAGCACTATGGTGTACAATAGATCTCTAGGACTTACTTATCTTGTATAACTGAAACTTTGTGTCACTTGACAGTTATGCGATTAGTCGCTCAGTCGTGTCCAACTCTTTGTGATCCCATGGACTGTAGCCCACCAGACTCCTCTGTCCCTGGGGATTCTCCAGGCAAGAATAGTGGATAGCCATGTAATACATGGTTGCCATGCCCTTCTCTCAGGGATCTTCCCAATCCAGGGATTGAACCCAGGTCTCCTGCATGGCGGACGAATTCTTTACTGATTAAGCCACCAGGGAAGCCCAAGAATACTGGAGTGGGTAGCCTATCCTTCCTCCAGGAGATCTTCCTGACCCAGGAATCGAACCACAGTCTCCTGCATTGCAGGTGGTTTCTAATGCCTCCTCATTTTCTCCTTAGCCCAGCCCCTGGCACCCACCATTCTTTTCTGCTTCTAAGAGTTTTATCTATTTTAGATTCCACATATAAGTGATACCATGTAGTTTTTCTTTTGTGTTTAGCTTATTTCATTTAGGATAGTGTCCATCAGGTTCATTCACATTGTTGCAAACAGTGGAATTTCTTTCTTAAAGCAGAATAAAATTCCATTTGTATGTTTATACCACATCTTGTTTATTCATTCTTCCATCATTAAATATTTAAGTTGCTTTTGCCTCTTGGCTATTGTGAATAATACTGCAAGAAACATGGGAATGCGGTGTCTCTTCGAGACCCTAGTTTCAGTTCCTTTGGATCTGTACACAGAACTGGGATTGCTGGATCATATAGTATCTCTAATTTCTTGAGGAACCTCCATAGTTTTCTACAGTGGCTGCACCAGTTGACGGTTCCACCCGAACTGCAGAAGGGTTCTGTTTTTCTTCACATCATCATCAGTGCTTGTTACTGCTTGTCTTTTTGGTAATAGTCATTCTGACAGGTGTGAGAGGATATCTCATTGTACTTTTCATTTACACTTCCCAGATAATTAGTGATGTTGAGCACTTTTTCATGTACCTCTTGGTCATTTTTATATCTTCTTTGGAGAAATGTCTGTTCAATTCCTTTGCCCATTTTAAAATCAGGTTGTTTGGGTTTTTTTGCAATTAAATTGTGAGGGTTCCTTGACCTCTCATCAGGTATATGGTTTGCAGATATTTTCTCATATTCTGTAGTTTGCTTTTTCACTTCACTGTTTCCTTTACAGTGCTAAAGCTTTTGGTTTGATGTAATCTCATTTGTCTATTTTTACCTTTGTTGCCTGTGCTTTTGGTATCATATCTAAGAAATGATTGCAAAAGGTTAATGTCTGGAAGCTTTTGTCCCATATTTTCTTCCATGAGTTTTACTGTTTCAGGTCTAATATTTAAGCCTTAAATCTATTTTGAGTTGATTTCTGTGTAAGGTGTAAGGTATAAGATAGGGGTCCAGTTTCATTCTTTTTATGTGGTGATATTCCCAACACTGTTTACTTAAGGGACTATCCATTTCCCATGTATTCTTGGTCTCCTTGGCACCTCAGTTGACTGTAAGTGGATTTATTTATAGGCTCTCTGTTCAGTTCCATTGACCCGTATGAGTGTCATTTGTGCCATATTGTTTTGATTACCATAGCTTTGTTTGGGTTGGCCAAGATGTTACAGAAGAACCCTAATGAACTTTTTGGTGAACCCAGTATGCTTTTGGAAAACTCAGCAGTGGCCACAGGACTAGAAAAAGTCAGTTTTCATTCCAATCCCAAAGAAAGGCAATGCCAAAACACTCTCCGACATAAATCACAGCAAGATCCTCTGTGACCCACCTCCCAGAATATTGGAAATAAAAGCAAAAATAAACAAATGGGACCTAATGAAACTTAAAAGCTTTTGCACTACAAAGGAAACTATAAGTAAGGTGAAAAGACAGCCCTCAGATTGGGAGAAAATAATAGCAAATGAAGCAACAGACAAAGGATTAATCTCAAAAATATACAAGCAACTCCTGAAGCTCAATTCCAGAAAAATAAATGACCCAATCAAAAAATGGGCCAAAGAACTAAACAGACATTTCTCCAAAGAAGACATACAGATGGCTAACAAAACACATGAAAAGATGCTCAACATCACTCATTATTAGAGAAATGCAAATCAAAACCACAATGAGGTACCATTACACGCCAGTCAGGATGGCTGCTATCCAAAAGTCTACAAGCAATAAATGCTGGAGAGGTGTGGAGAAAAGGGAACCCTCTTACACTGTTGGTGGGAATGCAAACTAGTACAGCCGCTATGGAAAACAGTGTGGAGATTTCTTAAAAAACTGGAAATAGACCTGCCATATGACCCAGCAATCCCACTTCTGGGCATACACACTGAGGAAACCAGATCTGAAAGAGACACGTGCACCCCAATGTTCATCGCAGCACTGTTTATAATAGCCAGGACATGGAAGCAACCTAGATGCCCATCAGCAGATGAATGGATAAGGAAGCTGTGGTACATATACACCATGGAATATTACTCAGCCGTTAAAAAGA